>NC_136298.1:8611209-8778433 GCF_964198595.1 Lampetra fluviatilis
TCTCTCTCTATATATCGTATACGTGTGTGGTGTGAGTGTGTACACAATGGGCAAGGCCGGCCTTAATAGGTGCTCGTTAACAGCGCTTGCACAAATCAAGGTGTGTTAAAAGGCCTTTGATACGGGGGAGTAATTGTTGTATTTGTGTATGTGGAGGTTAATTAATGAGTGGTGGTGCAGTGACCCAGACCCCCACGTTACAACGTGGATTCAAGTCCCTGTTTTGCGTTGTCGTCTATATGCCGCGTAACACATGCAATAACAACACGAACTGCATTTCACAATTCGTACATTTATGCTAAAGTGCCCCGGACTCAGAGTTCTTATTTTGAACTTCCATTAACATCCTTATTCCTGTATGCGCATTTGTACAAAAGGTGATTCCTATAAATCACCCGTTCTTTTGAGTACGGTAGCCCAATGAACCACGCGGACCCAAGTTCATGACCCGGCCACGGTTGGCATCAGTGGCGAGCGCCGTGTGGACCGGTTCTGGGATCGAACCTAGATAGACTCGGCTTCGGAACGAGTGCCTGGTGCAGTGCGTAAATCGTCAACGCTGGGGAGACAAAGGGGCCGTCCATAAATGACG
The DNA here is from genome assembly GCF_964198595.1 of Lampetra fluviatilis. Lineage (NCBI taxonomy): Eukaryota > Metazoa > Chordata > Hyperoartia > Petromyzontiformes > Petromyzontidae > Lampetra > Lampetra fluviatilis. Next base: position 8,611,802 of record NC_136298.1, read on the forward strand.
TCACGCGATTTTGGACGATTTTGACCCCCCCCCCTCGTCACACGGCGTCACAAAAATCAGACCCCCCCCTCAAATATGACGTTACAAAGCTATGCCCCCACCCCCTCCACAAAAAAATGCTTCAAATCGCTTTAAACTATTGTCATTGTAGTGCGTATTTAATGTGGCGCTGCATTCTGATGTTGTAGGAGAAAACATTTATTAAAAAGTCTAATTAAGTAGAACGTGTTGTCTATACTTATTTAAAGTTGCGCGTTTTGATGTGACGTCACATTTCTCAAACCCCCCCCTCCTCGTCACACATCGTCACAAATGTCTGACCCCCACCCCCCCGCCCCCTAGGTGCGTGACGTCATTTATGGACGGCCCCAAAGACGGCCGCGGCGTCGTGCTGACGACGACGCGAGGTGCTGGGCACGATTGGGGAGCAGTGCCGGTGGGAGGTGTCCACGGTTCGTCTGCTCGGCACTCCGATGGGGATCCCACTTTGGTAAGATGTGGACTGATTTTCGTTTGTATCTCCTTCAAGTAATTTTCTGATCAGTTCCACGTGTCTTCGTGCGAACATAAGTGACGTCATGCGGTGCCACGTGACAACGTTGGGTGGCAATGCATGGCCTCGCGTGACGACGGGATTTTGCTTGACGTCACGCTTCAGGATGAATCCGAAAAACAACAACAACAATAACAACAAACAAAATCGTTCGAAATTCGTGTTATATAACGCGTCTCCCTTCCTCCTCTCCGATGTGGTTATTTGCTGGTTGTTCGGCACGATGGTCGACGTTTCGCTCCGAAAAGAAGCTCCCCCCCCCCCCACCGGGGACGTGCAGCGAAACGTTAGATTACCACGCCGCAGCAACACGTGACACGACCCCCAAACAAAAATAAAACCTCGTTATCGAGAGCCAGACTTGGGGGAAACCCTCGGTAGCTATGGCAACAATGCAGGGGTGTCTGTCGTGTCCCCTGTCACCTGGCTCTCTCGTGATAAATGGGGTTTGTCTGCGAAAGGTCACGCGTTCATCTTGTCGTTCAAAGCATTTCATTTCAATCGCGTGCCTCGTTATTTCAAATGGCTCCTTAACGTTTTTTACGCCGCGGGTTATTTAGCGCAGACGTTGATCTATTAGTGCTGGATGTTACTAGGTGCCCATGCTTGCTCCTGAGCACGCACCTACGTGTGCGCATGTCAGCGATTACGTGCGTACTTGTGTTAACTGTCTCTTTCCCGCAAACCCCTTGTCAATCCACTGCTGGATGACGAACGCTTCCGCCGTGCCTGCCTGCCGTGGGGGCGGTCAGAGGGCTGCACTGCGAACCCGGCGACCCGGCCAACACCAGTGACGATGACCTTAGCTGGTCCTGGGCCTCCCCTAGGTCGACTCAGCCTCCAACGAGTAGCTGGTGCGGTGTGTAAGCCATCGCCACGAGGGAGACAAAGGCGGCCGGGCACATCACCCCCTCGTGCGCCTTGTCGACCTTAATAGGTGCTCGCTAACAGCGTTTTATCCCTTTGTGCTGACCATTCCACCGCGGTGGCTCCCTTAATTAATTATCAGTTATATATTTATTTACCTGTGTTTTACATGTGGTTGAATACCTGCAATTCAGAATAACAACCCTACTATGTAGTACAGGATAAAGATCCCCCATTTAGCCTTAACAGGCTGTAGGGGCAAGTGCTGTTAGCGAGCACCTATGAAGGCCGGCACGGCACACGAGGTGGTCGGTGGCCAACACCACGCCCGGCCGCCTTTGTCTCCCTAGTGACTATGTTTACACATCGCACCAGGTACTCATTTGAGGCTGAGTCGACCTAGGGGAGGCCCGGGACCGGTTCAGATAATCGTCACTGGGTGTAGCGCTAACCGCTACACCACCGCTCCCCACTATGTAGTACAGTGTTTATATATACACGCATACTGTACTGTATATTTCTCGCACCTCCGATATAGCACGGTTGGCTGCGTACGGTGCGAACGAAGTTCGGCATGCACACATGCGCGTGCATGCACGCGCTTTTCGGAAAACTGAATCGTGTAATGAAAAGGCAACAACAGATCCGCGCGCCCAGAGAAGAGCGTTTTTAAAATAAAAAAAATCGGTGCCCGTGACCTGTCGTGACATACGGATCACACGAAACGTCGTGGACGTAGACACACCGGATGGAATGAAACGCCGATAGGGTTCTGGCAAGAGAAGCGTGGATAGCAACGACGTGATTTGAAGCTTTCGTGACTGCAGGAATTACTCTTTGGTTCTTTCGGTAAAACCAAGTAGAAAGAAAATAACTTAGAGAGAGACAAAACACAGACACGGAGACACACAGACAAACAAGCAGCGTGTGTGTCTGTGTGTCTCCGTGTCTGTGTTTTGGCTCTCGGAGACACGGAGACACACAGACACACAAGCAGCGTGTGTGTCTCCGTGTCTGTGTTTTGTCTCTCTCTAATTTATTTTCTTTCTACGTGGCTTTCCCGAAAGAACCAAAGAGTAGCAACGACATGCCTGGAATGAATGAATGAAGAAAAACAAAAATCAAAACAGAAAGAGGAAGCCACAGATCAGAGAGAACGCGCGGCGAGAGGCGGAGACACGTTGACGGTCAGGGTCGTGGGTTTTTCTGTGAACCATCACGCAAAACTGCGATCATCCTCACCACAGCGGCTTCTGGCTAACCATCTGAACCAAGACGGTCACTGCCATCGCGTGATTCCAGACGGCGCGTCTGCGGCCGTCTGGAACGCTCTTCGTTCAGATGTTAGGAAGCCACCGGAGCTGAGCACCTTCAAGTAATCTAGATTGAAAACGCATTTGCTTTAAAACTGTGCTCAGTTTGTTGTGCTTCCCTACGATTAGGGCGGTTGGCTGCGTCTTGTGCGAAAGTCGGCGGAAAGCGTGACTTTCTAGTTGGATAGCGGACTTTACTCTGTGGGATTCTGTGAAAAACAAACTCGGAAGGTTCAAGAAATTAACCGATGAAGGGTTATTTATTTATTAACATTAAACAAAACATCCATTCCTGATCATCGATGAAAAAACAGCCGCTTAAAGTAAAGCAAATAAAGGAACAAACTGGCTTAAAGTATAATTGCATTTTCTTAGGTTTTTTCGGTAAAGTCACGTAGGTAAAACATTAAAATTAATAAAAGTAAAATAAAATAATATTTAAAATAAAATAAAAATAATAATTTTTATTTTATTTTACTTTTATTAATTTTCATGTTTTACCTACGTGACTTTTACCGACAAAACCTAAGAATATGAATCCTTGCAGTCACGAAAGCTTCAAATCTAGAATTATAATTGCATTGTTAAATACTGTATTGCCGGAGAACTGCATCATAGGAAAGCCCACAATGCAACGCGCGAGATGCACCCTTTGTTAAGTTAACATATCCGCGTGGCAAGCGGCCAACAACAAACAGCACCGCCATTCGTTGCAATAGATAAGAGTTAACGCGCTTGCTTGAATTGAGCACGGTTGTTATTTTTTTCCCGAGAGCTTTGTAAAATAGATGATGACAGGGAGAGACAAAGCAGAGGGGGAAGTGTTGGGACATGCGGTGGAGTGGTCGAATGTTGCGTTGCAGTACCTTTCGATATGTATGTTAATGTGTATGAATAGATATAGTCACGTGTAGCGATGTGTGCCTTTATTAGGGTGCGCGTACTACGTCTAAACTAAAACTGGTCTCTGTGTGTCTATGTTGTGTGTCTCTGTGTTGTCTCTCTCTGCTTGTGTGTCTGTCTGTTTTGTCTGTGTTTTATCTCTCAAATTTAGTTCTACCTGACGACGACTGCTTGTGTTGCAATCGAAACGTCGTATTATATCATTTAATTTGTTTTCTTTCTCCGTGACTTTACCGAAAGAACCAACGAGTAATTCTTGCAGTCACGAAAGCTTCAAATCAAGTTTAAAACTGGAAACTAAACTTAGTTAACCAGTTAAAAGCCGACTGAGCTATTCGATATTTTGCAGAAGCGATCTGGTCACAAATGATAGCTCAACGAAAGTGGCTTATCACGTGGAAAATTATAGCAGCCAAATACTTTAGAAGCATGTTGATTCTAAATGTGGAGGGAAAACCCGGAGGACCCGGAAAAAAATCCACGAGACCACGGTGAGACAGAACATGCAAACTCCAAATATACAGCAGGCGTCAGGGTCGGGATCGGGATGGAAACCACGACCTCCTTGCATACAAGGCTGGGAAGATAACGGCTCGCCCCTTCTACTTACAAAAAGGCTGTACATATATGTGTATCACGTATGCCGCGTGTGTGTATATATGTAAATATGTAAATATATCGTCTTTGGTTCTTTCGGTAAAGTCACGTAGGTAGAAAAGTAATAGATCACAGTTTTTCCTTGCTGTGGTTGTCCCACCTGATGACGATTGCTTATGTTGCGATTAAAAACGTCGTGATCGATTATTTTCCTACCTACGTGACTTCACCGAAAAAACCAAAAAAAAGGTTATGTAATTATATTAAATAGCCACGCGTATCTTGCTGTAAAGAGCCACGCGGTCGCCACGAGGCAGCCAACATCAGCTCTCCATTGCGAAAGCAAAGCGAGCCGCCTCTCTCAATGGGCTCTCAGGTCACGGCCGTCACCATCATCATCGTCATAATCAGCCGCGGCCAACCTACTAATTTCATCTCGGAATTACTCCCTGAGCACATTTCCGTTTTCCTTGCGTGAGTTATCGTTCCGCCTCGTGTTCGAGTGATGCATCGATTGACGGATGACCAAATGAGGGGTGTGGACGCATCCCATTATATGCAGTCGCTCATTCACCCGTCATCCTTCACGTCGACTTAGAATCCACCAGGTCGCCGGCTCCAATCCGTTTCCCGTTTGTGGCACTTGGGTAAGTCTCTGAACTCCCCTCGCCTCTGTCCACCCGCCGGCATACGAATCGATACGAAATCTGGATATTTATTTATACTGGAGGAATCCGATGAGCTATGAAGCTTTTTTTCACACATGTCCAGTAGGTGTCCAGTGGGGGCGGGTCAGAACGTTATAACAACAAACAAACAATACAACACACGCGATAGGAATACAAATACACGACAGGTCGGTTAATCGATCAACGGTACACCACCGTTGGCCCATCGATCGGCAGATCGACCAAACTGTAAAGCCCCAAGGGTCCTCTCCAGACCTCGCTCTAGTCGAGGTCCTTTCGCCCGCAACTATCGCGAGCGAGCAACTTGCAGGTGCTGCGCCTTCAACTTCATTTGGCCACGCTGGAGCCGACGGAGGCGGCTGCAAAGCACGTGCCCGCTGGCTAGGGGAGACCTGCGACGCCACCGCGTGCCGGTCGCCAGGCACCCTCCACCACCAGCCTAAAGTACCCCCCCGCAAGGTATGCGATGTCTCGATAATTAGATATGCGCTACGATAAAGCGGCGGTTTACAAAGCGATAGCTGCCGACACCGCTGGAAGCTTAATAGCGCAGAAAACTAGCCCCGCGTGGGCTTGCCTTTTGTCCACGCGCATGTCTTATGCGCGTCTTTGTTTCATTTGCTTTGTGTCTGTGCGTATCTGCAAGCCGTCTTGGCAATTTAAGCCATAACACCTGGAGCTTGTCGCGGGACCTCCTGCCAGGGAGCCCTTCGACACATCGCGCACGTGCGATCAAAAGTGCACCTCCCCTGGCACTAGCGGCGCCGAAGGGGTGCAAACGGCCACTTGGTTGTTTTTATTTTATGTTAATTTTACTTTTATTAATTTAAATGTTTTACCTACGTGACTTTACCGAAAAAACCTGAGAATATGTTTTTAGTTGTTGTTTACGTCCCATGTTCGCGCACGCTACTATGATGACAATATCATTGTCATGTATTGTCGATGGCTGATGGTGGTGATTTGTCCAATGAATTGTGTCACTGTGTCCCAAGGGTGCCACTTTCTTGAGTTGTCTCAGTGGGTAAATCTACGATTGATTGTCGAATTACTTCTTTGCTGTTCTAAATACCAATCGCGTAGTTGGCATATCAACTAAACAAGAAAAACATCAATGAAAACCTATGTACAACTCATGAATATTCATGGTAAATTCTCCTGGCACAACACGAAAGGTTACTCTGCACGTGTTGATTAACATATGTTCATGAAGGGGAGGGGTGGTCACAGGGTTCGTGTACCCTTGTTTAAACCATGGACCTGGGGCGATGCTTACGATTATAGCCCCTATTTACGTTGCGTACCAAGGCATTAAATAGGCATTCGCGAGCCTTTTTTGAAAAGGTAAAACGTGTTAGATGCTGCGTTGGCGGTAGTGCACAAGTGTGGTGAACAAATACAACGTTTCGGGTAATGGCCCTTCTTCATGGCACATCAATGCCCATTCACGGTGTTGTCTGGACAAGGTTCACTGCCCGAAACGTCACCCGTTAGTGTTTTTATAAAAATGTATGGCCACATTGCTGTTTACAGATGCGTTGAGCACATTTATCATTAACATTTACAATTCGACGTTAAAGACACGGGCCATTGACCGTATTACTCGACCTCTTGCGTTGATTAAAAAGTATATTATCTGTAAACGCTGAACAGATTTAAAAACAATCATTGCGCTCAATACCACGTGACCTTTTTTTTTACCAGTATCAACGTATGAGAAACAAGCAGACGTTTTACACTTTCTGGCAATAAAACAGCGTGTGTTAAGATGTTCAAACACCAAATAGAAACCTTTTGCAAGGCATCAAGTCTGCATTAACCACACGTGGTGCTTGTGATGAACATGACAAACAACACTCTTAACTCAGTATTCTGATTAGTGTTGATTTGTTTGTTTAACCAAACATCCCAGGGTAGGGACCCGCTTATACAGCGATCCTTAACACTCAATTAGGCTTTCATGTAATGAGCAAATGCCATAATTTCAATGGCTATCTTAACTCAGACATTTTGTCAATCCACTGCTGGATGAGGGCCTGTCAGGGCGCCTGGTGGGTTATGGGGGATTTCTTTGGCCATACATCACCATGGCTGGTCAGTGCTGCTTTGTGAAGACGCGAAGCATAGACGCGGTGTATTGAGTAGAGTACAACAATGGATTTAACTGCACCGACCACCTATATGATCACGCATTCCGGTGTTACTCTCCAGACACTATCCAGGCTCAACCTTTTATTTTTTTTATTTTATTTTACTTTTTAATGTTTTTACCTACGTGACTTTACCGAAAAAAACCTAAGAATATGAATCATTGCAGTCACGAAAGCTTCAAATCTTGCTTAGCTTCTGGGTTCCGACGGGAACCCAGAAGCTAAGCACGGTTACGGGCTCTAGTTAGAATCGGGCAACTCGTTATGAATAATTGAACAATTTGCCGGCTTATCGGTACCGTGCAGGGCAACACATGCAGCACGTTTGATAGAGAATATTGTTTTTGGAAAATAAAAAAACAACGTATGTGATCTGAAATATTTAAGGAATAATGTTTTTCAAAGCAAGAATGTATATATACAGTATATATATAAAACACACCGTATGTTTTAAGATTTCTGACCGTGGTGGATATGGCCCATGGTGGAAACCCGTCATCGTGAACACGAAAGTGTCACGACCTGCTGAACATCTGTGAAAAGGAACTTCATAGCTCATCGGATTCCTCCAGTATAAATACATCTTCTGACAGTGATATGAAACATCTACGGGAATATGAACAAAAAAACCCATACCAAAGTGTCTATAAACACACGGTATATACCCTAACGTTTCTGCCCCGAAGGTAAACACATTTTCCATGGAGGCATACCGACAGCGATTGTCACCAGAGCTGGTACCGACCGATCCCCTATCTCACGGGACCACACGAACCACGCTGGAACGCCCCCCCTCCCTTCATCTTTGCGAGTAACGGCATGGACGGGACCGGCTCGCGGAACCGGGGGCCACGCCTTTCACTTGTGGAGACGCGACGCGAGTGGAGAGAGGTGATAAGAGGGGGCTCCTTACACCCTCGGTCATAAACAGGAAAGATGGGCAGCAAGTAGATGGGATTGGAGGGGGGGGGTATGGGTCCTAATCACTAAGGAAACGAGCCACACATGATATGTTTCAGTACGGGTGTGTGCGCGTAACGATTTCTGCACTTTTGAGTTATAGTTTACACGACTGCCCTTGCAGTAGAGCAAATACACTGCGAGTGAATATCCTCCCCCTCAAGTAGTGTCGGTCGTGTGGGTTGTTCAGCCATACTTCGCCATGCTGGTCAGTGCGAATTGGGAGGAGGGGGGTGTTAGAGTTAGCTTTGGCCGGCAATCGAATTCGGTTCTGTAATGCCACTGCTCCACTCAAATTCCATTCATTTATTCATTTAGGAAGTTTCAATTTTTTTAAAAAAAGTCAGGAGGCTCGTGCATTTGAGTTTATTGTCCATCTCTTGCACCTCCCATTAGCACTTTTGGCTACGTCGGGTGCGAAATAAGTTCAACATACATACATGCAGTGTTACGCTCTTTTTTCTCATGTTGAACACTTATTTCTTCCGAACTGCTTTTTCCTTTAGTTTGCTGTCCTTCCCCCGCACCTTTGCGAAATAAGTGCAACATGCACACGTGCATTATTCGTATGTATGTTGAACTTCGCTCGCCACCGCACGTAGCCAACCGTGTTAATCGAAGGTGCGGGGGAAGGACAACAAACTAAAGACTCAAAAAGCATTTCTGAAGAAATTAGTTTTCAATCTAGATGTAAGAGTGCGCAGCTCCAAATGAGCAGAGCTTTGCTTCGTGTTGGAGGAAAGCAGAATGAGTACCAGGCAACCCCCCCCCCCCGTCCAGAGGTCTTAAAATGACGAGCCTACTTGCTGTACTGCCATTCTATGATCATCTCGCAATTTCAGGCTGTGTCAGGTGGTGACGGGTTTAACGACACGCTTGTATGTTGAAAAAAAAAAATTTGATCGCGAAAGCTCATATGTGTTAAATTTCGGGGAGCGTAAAACATTTAATGGCGATCCACCGAACCTCTCCCCCACCCCTCACAAAGGTATTGGCCCACAGCTTTCTGCGCTCTGCGATGCGTAAAGCAACAAGGTGGTGATAAGTATCTGTTCGTGACGCAGGGACCCCCCCTCCACCCACCCTCCCTCCCTCCACCTGAATGAGATGGGCAGTTTAACACGTGGGGATTCTCACCTGTCCGCGTGGTATTTTTTTTAGTTCGGACCGCCAGGCTCTCTCTCTCTCTCTCCCTGTCACTCTCTGTGGATTTTCCGGGGCGTGCCAGTTACCCACACCACCACCACCCTCCGACATTGCACATCGTTGATTTAGATTGAAATATCCGAATATTCACGCGCACGCAAGGAATTTAGTCCCAGGGTCTCTAATTCAGTATTAAAACATACCGTATATATGCTCCATCTATAACAGAGATTTGTTTTTGGGTTAGATCGCGTAAATAGAAATGTCTCGTTAAACCCGCCACCACTCGACACAGCCATTTAGTAAGGTTTGTCACGTTAACAAAAACGTGGCAATTAATTACTTTACTCTTTGGTTATTTCTTTAATACCTACGTGACTTTACCGAAAGAACCAAAGAATATGGATTCCTGCAGTCACGAAAGCTTCAAATCAAAATGCATCACTAGTACAGCACACCGGTGTGTTGAAGAGTTAATCGACAACATTTACAATCCGAGTACTCCTCGCGAGTACTCGGATTGTAAATGTGTTATGTGTGCTCCATGCAAAACCAAATGTTTACACGTTTCACGTCTGCAAACAAGCCACTGAGTCCTTAAGAGTTTTTTTTCTCAATATGTGTTCTTATACAAATATACTGTGTTTTTTTGCATGTATATCCGTCCATGCGGTTGTTTGACCATACTTCACCACGGAGGGTAATGCAAATCTCCCAAGGTCACGAATAGCTGATTCTATTGCGCGGCCTTTCGCGGTTGTGCTGTGGGGTTTCGGCTGATATCGCGTGTTGTTCGGCATGATGTCCGACGTTTCGCTGTTACGTCGTGGAAAAGGGGGGAAAGGGGGAGGGGGCGTTTCAGTTTCCCCGAAGAAGCTCCCAGAACTTGGAGAACGCATGCGGTGGGCTTATTGTTATTTAAACCACATCTCCTTCAGTGGGTTTATTATTTTTAGCTTCTCCTTATCTCTTGGCCTTTCCTTATTCTTACAAGGCGCCTTGAGACATGAGTAGAAGGCGCCTTACAAATAAATGTAAATTATTATTGTTGTTGTTGCGTTGCTGCTGCCGCCTTACAATGTTTCATGTGTCCGTTTCAACACCGGGACCGATCGAACGCGTGAATTCACAAATCAGCTGGGCTACGTGAAACGTGTACAGCTGTTCTAAGCATTTGCGGCCAGCGCTTCGCGACACAACCAGAAAATGTATCGCAACGCGGCGACTGAAACCAGAATGGATAAAAAAAAACATCCTCCGTGTAGCCCGAACAGAGTGTGAGCGAGCAACAACAGAGTCACGCGGTCACCGCGCCTGCAATGAATTCTGGGCCCTCTGCAGGAAGCCACCGGTGCAGAGGGACTTCCCTTGCGTCCGTTCTGTCCTCAATCGTCACCGAGATGAGCAGCGATGTCGACGGTGCAGCCCTCGTGGTCACGCAATGCTGGATGTCGAGGGTTACGCGCTCGTCGTGCAGGGTCGTCGTCGTGGTGGTGGTTGTTGTTGTTACCATACTTCAACCCTAGCTGTTCGAACTTCTTGCGGGGTGGCGAGATGTTAACTACCTCGCTTGGTATACAGGAGGTCGTGGGTTCGATCCTGCCCCAGACGCCTGCTGCTGTATATTTGGAGTTTGCGTGTCTCTCTCCCCCGTCGTGGTCGCGTGGATTTTTTTTATCCGTGTCCTCCGGTTTTTTCCCCTCCACATTCAGAAACAACGTGCGCTTAGAGAATATTTGGGCGGCTCTGCATTTTCACGTGACTAGCCACTTTGCTGAGCTATAATTTGCGGCTGACAAAAAAAGAAAACATTCTATCTTTGGGTCCTTTTTGTCAGTATCAAAATGATGAAAATGATATTATCAGAGCTTGTTTGTTTTTTCGCGTTTGCCACAAGTATGTGCGGTTAATGCACACACTTGATGCCTTGCAACAGGTACGTATTTGGTGTTTGACCATCTTGACACACCTGTTTTATTGCCAGAAAGAGTAAAGCCTATTTTTTTTCGCTTTAAAAAAGTTTGGTTTTAGTTTTCGAATCTCGCAGCTCGTATTCCGCCCCTCCTCCTCTCTTCCCCACTCCCTCCATCCCCCTCCCCTCCCTCCCTGCTCCCCCCCCCTCATTCCGCCCCCATCGCTCCTGGGAACCCAAGGTTCTACTTAGGAGCGGTGTTTGGATTAATTCGTGGCTGGTGTTTGGGGAGCCTGGGGTTGTCGCGGTGCGTGCACGCGCGCGCGCGTCATTGCACGGAAGCCAAGATCGCGTTTCGTCAAACCCGCCGTGCGCACCTGTTCAGGTGTGCCCAAGAACCGTGGAAGGAGGGGGGTACGGGGTGGGGGGAGGGGGGTACGGGGGGGGGGCGTTGCCTTCTTGAAGGTATGGCCTTCGTATGTTTATATGTTTATTTAAAAAAATATAGAATTCTCGCTCGTTTTTTATTTAAATGCCCGTTGCCTAGGGAGCACTCTCTCGCTCACAGCAGGCAAGCCAGCCCGCCGGCACTTTGGTCAACGGGCTGCGATCATGCTGACGAGGCTCAAGATAAGTGAAGCCCCGGTGCATTAACTCCTTTTAAAAAAATCCTTTATATTAAGTTCACTTGTTAGCTTGCTTGCGCGCTTACGACCGTGCAAATCTTTCGGTCGTTTTTTTAACCCACTTCTCGTGATCCAATGGAGCTGACATTTTGCACACAGACTCGTTGTGCGTGACAATTTATTTTCGTGAAAATGTTTTTCCAAAATTTTCCACTTTTTAGGAAAAAATTTTTTTCCATATTTTATTTAAAATACCAATGTGATAAAAATGAAACTCTTACTCAAGAAAAACAGAAATGAATAATAAAATAAAACCGATGCCACGCATATAAAGGATTTATAGTGAAAAACTTTGTTTTTACGGGTTAATTTTTTGAGACTTAAACAAAACGCCACTCGAAGACATCACGAGGGTGTTCGTTTATAATTTGATTTTAAACGGTGCTATTTAATATAGACTGTCCATGTACGCTTCTTATAGACTGTGTATCCACTGTTTATATAGACTCTGCATGCCCATTTAGTACACTGTGCGTACACACGTGTAAGTAGACTATTTATAGCCAGTGTATGTGCATTTTATTTAGACTGCGTATGCAGGCTTTATTGAGTGAATGGACACTTAGACCGCCAGTGCCGGATTAAGCTAGTGCGGGGCTTGTAGCATCTGGTATAAATGTGCCCTAAATTAAAACAAACGCGTAAATATGAAAACACAACTTTTTAATTGCACATTAAGTAATCGCATTTTTTTGTTTACTATACAGCCAGATAATACCACAAATCGATAACCTTAAAAACCCAGTCGTTCAAAAAAGTTGAAGGCGGTATAGTACTATAGTAATAGAGCAAGTGCAGACTCACTGAACCGGAATAGACAGCTTGAATACATTTCGCGCGGGGCCCTTGAAAGTGCGGGGCCCGTAGCATATGTAGCTACTTTTGTTCCTAGGATAATATATTTGCAGAATCATTAATATGCAGGAAAGAATTGGACGTGGGGGTGTGCGTTGCAGCAACGAGGCTAGTTCACAAGTTACACCTTGCACAAGCTTCGATGCTGCGTTAATTTGTCTGTGTTGAACATTTCAACACTTTTCTTTTCGTCGTTTGTTTTACATCTGTATAAGTTATGCAGCTGGTGTGGGAGCGAGGGGGGGGACAGTGGTGGAATCTCCCCTCCGACGACTCCACACGCAGTCTCGCTTGCGAGGCGCCCTGCCGTAGCGACGGCGCTCATCACCATCAGCACCATCACCAGTAGCAGCAGCACCATCAGCAGCACCATCAGCAGCACCATCAGCAACAGCACCATCAGCAGCAGCACCATCAGCAGCAGCACCATCAGCAGCAGCACCATCAGCAGCAGCACCAGTAGCAGCATCACCATCAGCAGCAGCACCATCAGCAGCACCATCAGCAGCAGCACCATCAGCAGCAGCACCATCAGCAGCAGCACCATCAGCAGCAGCACCATCAGCAGCACCATCAGCAGCAGCACCATCAGCAGCAGCACCATCAGCAGCAGCACCATCAGCAGCAGCACCATCAGCAGCAGCACCAGTAGCAGCATCACCATCATCACCATCATCTCCAGCAGCACCATCAGCAGCACCATCAGCAGCAGCAGCACCATCAGCAGCACCATCAGCAGCACCATCAGCAGCACCATCAGCAGCATCATCAGCAGCAGCGTCATCATCATCATCACCAGCATCACCATCACCATCATCACCATAATCACCATCACCACAATCACCATCATCACCATCAGCAGCGTCATCATCAGCAGCATCACCATCATCACCATCAGCAGCATCACCATCAGCAGCAGCACCATCAGCAGCAGCACCATCAGCAGCAGCACCATCAGCAACATCACCATCAGCAGCAGCACCATCAGCAGCAGCAGCACCATCAGCAACATCACCATCAGCAGCAGCACCATCAGCAGCAGCACCATCAGCAGCACCATCAGCAGCACCATCAGCAGCACCATCAGCAGCATCATCAGCAGCAGCGTCATCAACATCATCACCATCAGCAGCATCACCATCACCATCATCACCATAATCACCATCACCACAATCACCATCATCACCATCAGCAGCGTCATCATCAGCAGCATCACCATCATCACCATCACCATAATCACCATCATCACCATCACCATAATCACCATCATCACCATCAGCAACATCACCATCATCACCATCACCATAATCACTATCATCACCATCAGCAGCATAACCATCACCATCATCACCATAATCACCATCATCACCATCACCATAATCACCATCATCACCATCAGCAGCGTCATCATCATTTCCAGCAGCATCACCAATCATCACCATCATCACCATCAGCACCATCACCAGCACCAGCATCAGCACCAGCATCATAATCATCATTACTATCATCACCACCACCACCATCGCCATAATAAACTTCGCATCCTAAATCTTGCCCCGTAGCATTCCTCACGTCACGTGGCGCGCCGCACCTCTTTATTTCTCAGCTGTGACGCTATCCCGTGACGTCAAAGGAGTAGAGGGGGGGGGAGGAGGGGGTGGGGCTGGAGAAAGGTGGAGGGAGGGAGTGATGGGTGATGGATGATGGTCGGGGTGGGTTGGTGGGAGGGGGAGGGTAGTGCAAGCGACATTATTTGTTTTCGGTAACCCAGGGAGATGATGGTGATGAAGAGCGAACAATATAATGGGGGAAGCCTGGTGCAGCCAATGGGTCGTTTTCGTAGTTGGAGGTGGTGGGGGGTTATTGGATGATGACCGTGCTGGAGTAGGAGGAGGAGGGGGAAGGGGGGGGGCGTGGAGGAGGAGGGTCTGTCCCTCGTGCGTCGCGCTTGCGCATTTGGAGCATCACACGGGGACCTCATAAAAGGGTCCAGCAACGCGCATTCGCACAGTCACAGCCGCAGGTAACACCTACCACTACCACCAAGCAACTGAAACACAGCAGGGAGAAAACATTATTACGATTCACAATCGGCGTGTCGCGCGCAAAACTCGTAACACCTTCGTACAGATGTATTATTCATCGAGTTGTCGCCGTTCAAATTAAAAGGAAAATCAACGGCGACGGCGGCAACAAAAAACAACAGCAACAGCAGCAAAGCGCGCAGGAGATTACAGGCGAATCCACGCTGCGTTCGGATCGCCGGGGTCTGAACGGACGTTCGGCTGCTTGGGGAACGTGCCCTGCTGCAGTGGCTGCGAGCGCAGCTCTGTAGCAGCAGCAGCGGCAGCAGCAGCAGCATCAGCAGCCTGCTACTGCTGTGTTGCAGCAACTCGAGGAAGAAACTGGGACTCATGGCAGTCGCGGACTCGTCTCTGCCGTCGTTCAACAACTTCTCGAGTCGGGATATCGGCGATCGATACCTTAGCAACATGCTCACGGTGAGTGCCCCACGGCTGCGTTACGTCTCTTGTCTCTTTCGGTCGCTACAGGTCGCGTGGCCTTTCTTGCGATGCCGGGATGGTGTAAATGTCCCGGGTTGTTTGTTGTTGTTGTTGGTGGTTATTGCCGTTGCGAAATTACACGTGTGTTTAATTGCATGAATTAATCGTAAATTGGCGTGTGCGTATTTGCGGTTACACGCATAGCGTAAGGATTAGCGGCGACACGGACGATGAAATAGCCTTGAACTGAGATGTACACTCTCTTATAAATATAACGTAATACTTGAACATTTAACAGCTTTTAATTTTCCCTTCTTGTTCTCCAATCCCCTCGTGCATGAACGTCCACCCCTCCCCCCCGCTCCCAGGCCGTGTGGGTCATCGGGGGATGTTTAGTCATACTTCACCACGCCGCTCGTTGCTGGCTGATGACCGAGTAGGGAAGGAACGGGTCCAGAATCGGTCTGCAACGGGACTCGTAGCAGAGCGCGCGTTAAGCACCGCACTTACTTTACTTAACATTATGCATATATATACACGTAATTCATAGCAAACGCATTTCTTTACGTGAGGATTGTACCATGGGAGATCAAATTAACTGCTCTCTGGTTGGAAGTATACTTTTTAACGCACTTAAATTTAGCACAATTTTATTTTGCAATGCAGATCTTGGTGTAGGTGTGTTTGTAAATACGTGTTTGTTGTGTATGTGTGTGTATATATATATAACGTCTTAAACACTCTGGTGAGATGTTAACTCTCTCGCCTGGCATACAGGAGGTCGTGAGTTCGATCCCGACCCTTGACGCCTGCTGCTGTATATTTGGAGTTTGTGTCTGCTCTCTTTACGGGTCCTCCGGTTTTTCCTACCACATTTAGAATAAAACACGCTTTTAGAGTATTTGGCTGCTATCCACGTTTACGTAATGATAGGCCACTTCGTTGCGCTAACATTTGCGGCGAGGTCGCTTTTGAAAAAGAGAGTTCTTCAGCTCAGTGGGCCTTACTTGGTAAAATTTAAAACGTAAAAAAAAAATGTTTAATAGTCTTGTGGCCGTAACGCATAGGTACGCACATATATATATACACACACACACACACGTGTAACACGGGCATTCATATGTACATACTTACACCTACACGTAGGGCACACGCGAGAAAAACCGAGTACACAGTAATGCTAATGGAGCGTGAGCATATGTACATACATTGCGGCGCGCGGAGACAAAGGTCGATTGTAACTAATGCGACTAACAATACCGTGCCAATTATAATTCAACGTCGTTTTTGCAACGTTAATACGCGCGTAGGTTATTCGTTAACTGGTGCAACGTGTTTGTAATTTTTAACGTGATACGATACAAAACTGTTCGTTATGAAGCGAAGTTTTCGGTGATGGATACGTTGGCCAGTGATGCACACGAAAAGCGACATTGCCCGAAACGTCGCCCATTATATACGTGTCTTCGTTTAAGGCCGCCACACAGTGTTATTGACTCACTTGTTGAAATTGTTGTTGGTTGTGCTCGCTATGAATACGTGAGGGTGTAATGCGCATGCATATGCATACATGCGTTCACTCGTTAAGAGTTTGGCGGCTGCTATGAATCTCCACGCGATAAGCCCACTTCGATGCGCTATCATTTTGTGATATCTAGGTCGCTTTTGATAATGAGCGATATAGCTCAGTGGGGTCTTACATGGTAAAATAAAATAGTTTATGGTTTATACGCGGAGTGCCTTGTCTTTCGCCGTGTCTCAAATATCCACTGCGCAGTCGGGGACCACCTTGCTCCCGTGATGAATTATTCAAGCGCTGGGTCGCCTCGCTCTTGTGAAGTTTCCCTTCGCTTGAGACGAGCTACAAAACCAGAGTGCAATCGGCCCCCATGCCCCCCCTATCTCGGATGCTCTAAGCGGGTGTTGAACCTGGTTCGTGCTGTGCTTTGGGTGATGGCCCGTGCCAGCGGTTGGTTGGGGTGTGGCCGTGAGCTGGTTCAGATGATTGCGACACATAAGAAACACGATTCTTGAGCTAGACTGTGCGGAGCTTTGAGCGTCTCTCCTCTCGTATGTGCGGTCTGCCTTTTCTCCGGGAGCCAAACCTCGCAATGCGTAGACCTCCTGAAACCTAAGTCCGCGATACTCGGTGATAATTTACCGGATAAATGAATGGCTATTAGTGTCCATATTATAAACCCCTTATTATATTGTACGTTATTACCGCCACCACCATCGTCTCCATCACTACCAGGATCACCAATACATTCGCCACCACCACAACTACCGGGGGCGTTAACGTCGCTACAGCCATAATCGTCGTCATCACAAAGACACCGATTTCCCGTAAAGCGTCAATAGGCTGTTGGGGCAAGTGATGTTAGTGAGTACCTAATGAAGGCACACGAGGGAATGAGTGGGTGGCCAGCACCACGCTTGGTCGCCTTTGTCTCCCCGAGTTAGATTTTTTTATCTGAACCGCACCAGGTACTCATTTGAGGCCGAGTGAACTTAGGAGAGGCCCAGGATCGGTTCAGATAATCGTCACTGGGTGTCGGTCGTGAGCCAGGTTTCAAACTCTGGTCGCCGGGTTCGTAGCGTAGCGCGCTAACCACTACACTACCGCTCCCCACCACAACCATCCACACCACCACCACCCTTATCACCTCCGATTAGCACGGTTGGCTATGTACAGTGCGAAAGAAGTTCTACAAACACACACACCAAGTATTGCCGACTCTCGTGGCTGACCGCGTTGTGCCGTGTGCGCTCCGCCCTCCCCTCCGCAGCGCTGGAAGGTGGACAGCCCAGTTCCGGTCGAGCGCAAAGAGGACGACGACATCGTGGACTTCATCCTCGCCAACTCGCTCACTCCCATCCCACCGCTCCCCCCAGCGCCGGGGGTATCCTACCCCTTACCCGATACCCCTGAGAGCTGTGGAGGAGGAGGTGGTGGCGGTGGTAGCGGCGGCGTATACTCGAGCTCCCAGCATCAGTCATCTCTGAACGGCATGAGCGGCATCGCCGGCACCGCGTGCGGCGGCGGCGGCTCGAGTCTGGTGGCTGAACTCTTCACGCCGGACCTGCCCTGCTCGTCTCAGTTCCCAGGCTTCGCCGATTTCCACGCCAATTTCGCCATCAAGATGGAGCCGGGAACCCTCGACGTGAGCTCTTGGGAGTCCACCTCGACAGCGAGCGCCCAGCACCAGCAAGTCCACCACCACCACCATCACCACCAGCAGCAGCATCATCAGCAGCAGCAACAACAGCAAGCGCCGTCCTTTCGCGTAAAAGTGGAACGCAGGGAGACGGCATGTTACCAGCAGAAGCCGAGTGCATCGTCTTCATCGTCAACCTCCTTTCACCTCGCTTCGACACAATCGCTGCCGTCCCACCTTCCCGATCAGCGCAGTGCGCTACCACAATACCTGGTCGCAGGGCAGCAGCAGCAGCAGCAACATCAGCTGCACCTTCAACATCATCATCAGCAACAGCAGCAGCAGTATCAGCAGTACACGCTTCAGAGCTGCAGCTACAGCGGGCGCTACCCTCCGCCCTACCACACGCACATGCAAAGCGTGGCCGGACTCCTGCAGCAGGTGACGTCCTCCGCGTCCACCGCGAACCCCTGCACGCCGCCCACGTCCCCCTCGCTGGGGGCTCGACCCGCGGGCTCTGCGGCGTCGGCGGTGGCCGCGGGGACCGGCGAGGCCGAAGCGAGGCCCCGCCGAGGGCGGAGGGCGCAAGGTGGTCGCAGGAGGTTGGCGTGCCACACGTGCGAGTTCCCGGGCTGCGGCAAGACGTACACCAAGAGCTCGCACCTCAAAGCTCACCTGAGGACACACACAGGTGAGCGTGGAGATGACGACGATGATGATGATGATCGTGATGATTGAATAATTGGGGGGGGGGGGGCGGGGGTTGAGAAAAAAAAATCGCATCGCAACATCGGCACCTCTTTCCACCTCCCGCCCTCCCATCCGCCCACTACCGGCAGACGTAATGTTTGCACCGGACGTAATCAACCGTGATAATTAATCGGAGGTGCGTGCGGGCGAAGGGCAACAAACTAAACGCGCACACAAAACATTTCTAAAGAAAATTAATTTTCAGTCCGGGAGATGTTTAAGTGAATAGCTATCCCAGTGGCTTCCGAATATCGGAAGGAAGAGCGTTCCAGACGGCCGCAGAAGCGCGTCCGAGAGCGAGCGATGCGGTGGCCGTCTCTGTTCGAATGTTGCCTGAATGCGCCTTGGTGCCGCACAGGGATGGCTGCCACTGGACGGCCCCCTTGGCTAGACTGCAACAGTGCATTCGTAATTGTTCAAATGAAATGCGCTGTTAGGGACTTTGAATTGGCAAGGAATTTAAGTGACTTATGAATTCAACTCGTTTCTATCGATGTTTATCATCGTCATCCACGATCTGTCCCCTCCAAGCCGTTGCCACAGACCATTGTGCGATGGATGTAACAATCCAAATAGGGGGTGTTTGATCATACTTCACCGCGCCGGTCAGTGCGGTTTTGTGAATCCGGGAAACGCGCACGACCGGTTTACGTTGCCGCTTGTTATTGATGTTAGCCTGGGTCGGGGTTCAAACTCGGGTGGCCGGGTTCGCGGTGCAGTGGCGATGTTTACGCATCGCACCAGGTACTCACGATGCCGCGAATCCGGAGGTATTAATTACGTCCAGAGTAGCGAGTTGTGTGTGTGCGTGTGCGTATGGGGAGCGGTAGTGTTGTGGTTAGCGCTGCGCTGCGCTCCGAACCCGGCGACCCGGGTTCGATTCCCGCTCACGGCCAGCACCAGTGACTATTATCTGAGTCGGTCCTGGGGCCTCCCCTAGGTCGACTCGGCCTCAAATGAGTACCTGGTGCGGTGTGTAAACATCGCTATTGGGGAGACAAAGGCGATCGGGCGTGGTGCTGGCCACTTACCCCTTCGTGTACCGTTCCGGCCTTCATAGGTGCTCGCTAACAGCACTTTCCCCTCGAGTTTTTAAAGGCTATACGGGGATCTTTGCTTGTGTGCGTGCGTGTGCTTATTAATTTGTACTTCTGCGCCAATGTGATGCTCGGTGGAATTAGTCAAGCACTCCCAAGGCAGGGAAACAATAACAACCGCATTGCATTCGTAGATGGCCTTCCACCATCATCAAAAACCGCCAAAGCACATAACAATCCAACCGTACAGACGTTATTGTTAAGTGACTCTTTTCAAAACGTGTTTTGTAATCTAGCGGCTAAATAATGCCACGTTATTACCAATAACGTCTTGAAAATCCGGTAGCATTTATTTTCAAAAGCGCCAAACTAATGGGAATCACAATGCACAACACCAGTCCAGAGTTTGCCTGATTAAAAAAAAAACATGCTGCTGGGTAGTATAGGCCTCGAAAGCCGAAACAGGCTGGAGAACTAACATATATTTAATTCGCATTTTGAAGACCCGGAATGGATTCTACTTGTGTTAATTAAACCACGAATAACCATTCAACACCATTTGTCAAAACCACCTGTGGTCTTAACATATATGTAGCAAGTAACGTTTCGGGAAAGACCCCATTGTTCATAGCACATCATGAAGGGTCGTTCATGTGCCGTGAATAAATCCAATTGCCCGTCAATTCACCGATTATACATAATTTTTTTCCTTTGAAGGCCACACCCAGTGCTGTTGTTGTTCTTGACGGGTGTGATTTTTTTATTTTATGTTACTGTTAATCGTGCATATACGCCAACTAACAGTACAGAAGCAACAGCATCACCAAAGAATAAATATAATCAAAACCTTCGCCCAGGAATCGAACGTCCTCAAAATAATATAATTTCTTTTTTTTTAGTTGTTTGAAAGTTACACATCTATTTACGGGTTTTTTCCCTTTAAAATTAATTTATGTTTTAAATTAGATTCGTTCGTCGCTGCGTTGCTAATAAAAAGCAAACGCATTTACGCTTCCTTAGAGGAATAAAGTAACTTTCCATTAACTAGTCACTTTGTTATAAACGTGCTTTTTTTAAAGTAACGATTTGTCAAAAATTGGCTTTTCTCTCGGGGAAGGATTTAATATGTTTGGTGTATATATATGTTGTCTGTGTTGTATCGTGGGATATTCGCTTGCCATATGATTCTATTATTAAACTGCAACGAACTACAAGGCCTACTTATTCCGGGAGAAGAAACCCCCCAAAACAAATCGGAAAACGAAAATACATTTTCCGTCTTATTTTCACTGCTCCTACATTAAGCGTAACGGCAAATTTAATGTAAACTATTCTGCAAGTGAAGACAAGCTCAGTAAAATATTTGACGACTGTAATTCAGGGTGTTTTAAATTGATGGACCCAATGTTCAAAGCAAAGCGATTTCAAATCGGGTCCATTTTTTTAGAACACTCTGTAATATGCACGCTGTGGTATATCTCGTTTGTTATGATGCACGTATTCAATAATTACATCGAGGCTACACTTACCGACAGTACCGTCACTTGCTATAATAATAACAACAGTAGCAGCAGAAATTACGAATCGTATATACAAATTATTATTAATGATAGATGCTATACGGTAATTACGAATGGTACGTACGAATGATTACGTTCGCCGCTTGGGTGCAATTAGCATAATCCATTCAACGCAAACTCGTGCCTTGGCCTGGTATTCATTGCCTCCTGAGACTCGCGTCGAATTCACGGTCATGTGATGCGCTACGTTCAAAACGACAACCACAATGGCTCTGCGGTGCTGCTGCTGCGTCGGATGTGTTGTTGCGCGATTGACGAACAACAAACAGCTCCACACATTCCTCAATAACACCGTGGCCTTGAACGGACACTTATATTCACGTGTTACGAAAAAAGGGGCATTTGCCCGACACGTCATCTATTTACATTTATAAAATCTCTATAGATAGATTTCGATTTAAAGCTTTCGTGACTGCAGGAATTCATCTTCTTGGTTCTTTCGGTAAAGTCACGTAGAAGGGAAATAATAAAATAATACAAATTAAACACAATAAAATTAAATTCTTACGACGTTTTTGTTATGTTTTATTTTTATTATTTCCCTTCTACGTGACTTTACCGAAAGCACCAAGAAGACTCTATAGATATGTTTCTATGTCAAGCATGGTTGGCTACGTACGGTGCGAAATACGTTCAACATAGTACACACATAATACATACATACAAGGCTACAGTGTTATTGCAGAATTCGTTTTTTTTTTAAAGTTTGTAATACGTATATCTCGGTACGTGATTGGTACTGAACACGGGTGCGCGCGGGCTGTTTGCCATTTTAGGAATCAAGGTGGCTTCGGGAAACGCCCTTTGCTGGACCAAGGTGGTGGGCAGGCGCGTAGAGACGAGTTTACATTGTAATGGGGGGGGGGGAGGGGGGGTGTTGTTATGTAGACAAGCTGGAGGGGGTGGAGAAGGGGGGGCAGTGATTAAGGTGAGAACGGTGGTGCAGCGGTTAGCTCACGGCGCTACAAACCCGGCGTACCGTGTTCGACTCCCGCTCAAGGCCACCAGCAGTGACGATTATCTGAGTCGGTCCTGGGGCCTCCCCTAGGTCGACTCGGCCTCAAATGAGTACCTGGTGCGATGCGTAAACATCGCCACGAGGGAGACAAAGGCGGCCGGGCGTGGTGCTGGACACCCACAGCCTCGTGCGCCGTTCCGGCCTTCATAAGTGCTCGCTAACTGCACTTGCCCCAACAGTCTGTTAAGGCTATCAGGGGGGTCTTTGTATTTGGAGGGCACAGCTTATGGCTTTTCCTTCGGTTTTTCATCCAGGTCTGTAGTGGATATATTCTGTGTTGTCTCGTCTGCCGCTGCTGGTTGTACTACAATCGGGATTCCCTCTAAACTAAAGTGCCATCACTTTAGTTTGGAGGTCGTCTTTGCTTTGTCCATCGACTGAGATCTGGTTGGGTGTTAGACCAGATCGAATGTTCGGCATGTGTGTCTGTATTCTTGGTGCTTTCGATAAAGTCACGTAGAAGGGAAATAATAAAATAAAAGATATATAAAACAATAACAAAAATTATCACGACGTTTCGACTGCAACACAAGCAATCATCATCAGGTGTGAAATCCAACATTTCTTGATGTGGATTTCACACCTGATGACGATTGCTTGTGTTGCAGTCGAAACGTCGTGAGAATTTGTTTTTGTTTTGTATTTGTATTATTTTACCGAAAGAACCAAGAATATGAATCCCTGCAGTCACGAAAGCTTTACATCAAAATGTGTGTCTGTATTTAGTTTTGCCTTCACACGGTAAGAAAAAAGTGTGTTTGTGGAGCGGTAGTGTAGCGATTCGTGCCACTGCTCTTTGAACCCGACAACCTGGGTTCCATTGCTGCTCACATAGCTCACATCGATGACGAATATCTGAATATCCTTAAATGGGTATATATTTTTTTTGCGGCGAGCAAAAACATTAGCGCCGGGGAGACAAAGGGGGCCGGGCGTGACGTTGTGCCACCGACCCCCGGCCTTCACATGTGCCGTGCCGGCCTTCACATGTGCTCACCAACAGCACTCACCGCAGCGGTCTATCGCCAGGTTTGCAGGAACACGTCGGAGAAATGGCCCAATAATTATAATAAAAGTTGGTACTAAATTTTTTATTAGTGCAGTTTTGGTTACTTTTGTTTTACCCTTTACCCACACTGTGTTTGTTTCTCTTCAGTGGCCGCTAGTGGCTGTGATTTACAGGCTGATGGTGCACTTTTATAACTCCCATTGCTTGCCACCCATCACTCTCCGCCTCTTTGCAATTTGCCTATCTTTTTGTTTTATTCTCTAAATCTTCACGTTCAAATCGAGCCACGACACACACACACACTACACGCACCCGATGGTTGGTAGAGAGCGCGAATCTCTACCCGTGGGTGTTGGTGGGTCGCGAGGTGCCGAGTCGAGACGCTGTCACCGATGAGCGTGGTGAGCAGTTACTCGGCAACGTTTGTCCGAGTCGAGGCTAGTTGGGGGTGGTTGATTGGGTGTTTGGGTGGGTGGCTATTGGGTGGGTGGGTGAGCCCGTGGACTGCTGCTGTAGCAGTTGTCACGTGGCGACTTATTTTAATTCCTGCCGGCGAATCGATCGACGCGGGAATTGCCCTCGGTTGATTTTTGTCGATTTGCACATCCGTCCGTTGCTGTGTGCAACAGATGGCCGCGTCTGTACATGCGTATGCTATGATGATGATAATAATAACATTAACAACCTTTGTTGTCGCCTTTCCTCTCTGTCTCTGCAGGCGAGAAGCCATACCACTGCACGTGGGAAGGCTGCGGCTGGAAATTCGCGCGCTCCGACGAACTGACCCGCCACTTCCGCAAGCACACGGGATTTAGGCCCTTCCAGTGTCACCTGTGCGAGCGGGCCTTCTCTAGGTCGGACCACCTGGCCCTTCACATGAAGCGCCACACGTGAGGATGAAGGTCCCCCGCCATGCCTGCCCGCCCTTTAAACTCACCCCTACTCCATCCCCGTCTCTATCCTCCCCCATCCCGTCTTCCATGGACGCTGCCTGATTTAAGATGTCACCACTGGACAAGTGAGATGCCTTAAGACTTACGTTCTCAGTAAGATTCGATATCTATTATAAATAATTTAGTGTAAGAGAATTTTTTTTTGACACATGTCTGCATTGCAAAAGAGATTTTTGCATCTCGATGGGGAAGTCTCTTCAAGTAAGGACTCCATTGCCTTATCGTAATGTTTTTTGTATATAATGTTTAAAAAAAAACTAAACTTGTAAATATGAAATAGACGACTCTGCCATCCCCTGTTGAGGTTCTTTTGTTGAATTGGTTGAATTCACAACACGCTTTGGGGGTTCTGATTCGCTTGTCTGATGTTTGTGTCCGGTGCTTCTGCAATACCCATTGAGACACAACGCAACGTCTTTGTTATTCATACCGGTCGGGTGTCCACGGCCGTGCTGTGGTCACCTCTCCGATGCGCGACTCCGGGTTGTGCACCGCGTGTTGTTCGGGCACGATGTCCGACGTTTCGCTTCATCAAGAAGTGAATTCTCTTCGAGGACGCCGAACGACACATGCACGGGTACATATCCCAACACAGCAGAGTTCCATACATACACAAACAACAACAACAACAACCGCCTTTCACCACTAAGTGGTGGTGACGCTTGTGCCATGCTAGGTGCACTTGCACACATACACACACACATGGGGAGCCGTCAAATCCACGTATGAATATGGCTCATGGCGGTTACTCGGGGTGCAATTGTGTATCGAGCAGCCGAACGTATAATTTTTAACTCCACCATATCACGCAGCGATACGTGTGAATATAAATGTCATTTTCATCCTGATGGGTTCCATTCACGCGAGCACTGCAGCCGCTAGAGGCCGCTATAATTCACCGCGATGTAAAAACAACAAGAACAAAAATATCAAATCGATGTTACGCATATCGAACCGCTGAACCGAATCCGTAGGATTCATCGAATCGCCGGCGAATCGAAAGTTACGCCTCGAGTGAGAACTTATGTGTGGCGCTGAAGGCAGCGGGTCAAATTCTTATCACAGTTGACGAGTCTCTGCGGTGTTTTCAAACAAAACGATGACATTTCTCATACTCCTTTTGAATGCCCCCGTGCGTGTACGCGTGTGTGAGTGTGTGTGTTTGTCTCGGTGTCCCAGTGTGGCACGGTACGAGCGAGCAGTGTTTTGAGTAATTGTAGACGAGACTTGACAAAAAAAAACCGTGCCTTCTCCAAAAGTGTCCCAGCGGTTCACGGCCATAGCAATGCAGAGTGGGGGTGGGGGGAGTGAGGAATCTGCGAGTATAAATATATGTAGAGCACCAGCGAGGCGGAGCGCTGCTCAAGTTGTACGCAGCACACCACGTGGTCTGTTGCACAGGCAGCTTATTCGGTTTCTTCTTAGTACATACAATGATGCTGCTTTAATGCAGCATCATTGTACGTTTTGTTTTCACGAGTGTCTGTGATTTATATATATATATATTTTATAATGAAGGCGCTGGGATACTGGAAAAGAAAAAGAAAGTATTTGGAAAGACAATTACTTGAAGTGTCGCGTGCACAGGGTATGGCTAGGAGAGGTGTTGATGTTGTTGCCACTTTGCGCGCCGCTTTCGCAATGAAGGGGGCGCTTCATTTCAGCCGGTACTTTCCCCCCGGGGGATTCAGTCCCCGGGAAATATTCATATTCACCTCCCCCCCCCTAAAAAAAACGAAATGAAGCACTGCGGTAAGGTTTATGAACGCGTGTCTTCTATTTTTTTTTAAAGATGCAGTGCCCAAAACGGTAACCAAGACGGGTTCATGGCGTTAACGGACGACACTGTACAATCAATAACAAAAACACAATCGTTTATATATATATTTGTTTCCTTTTTACTGTCAAAGTAATGTCCCACCGTTAGAAAATTCTGCAATCGGTTAACCGGTAGGTCGCGTGTGAGTGGGTGGGGTAAAATATGGGCACCTCCCCACCCCCCACCTCTTCCAAGACGCGACCAGCGTGGAAGGTTAGTCCCCCCCAAAAAGCCCTTTTCGATCCTTGTGCCAGTAAGTGGCTGCACCTCCTAAGATGCTCTCCTCCCCACCTCCCCCCACTCCTGCCCAGAGGGTGGGGGTCGGGGAGTGCGCGGCGCCTTACGGAATTTTAATCTCCGTCTTTGTGAAGCACCGTGGCTTTGTCACTGGAGGACCCTACAAACATGACAATGGTATCAATTAATTCGCTACCTACCGGCTCGCGGGGAGGCCATAAGCGCAGTTACACCGCCTGCGCACTCACAACTACATTCTGGCCATTGCTGCATTACTTTTCATTTCGTTCACCTGAACCCTCGATCGAAGGCCGTTCGGTAGCAATTGAAATACCACACTGCATCCCCTTGGGGCCTTTAACAACAGCAATGATGGTAACGATAACAATACCAACAACGATAATGATGATTATAACAATACTAACAAATGCGCATCTACGTAGACGCAGCGGCGGCATTGCTGCTCTGCAGAGTCTTGCCCGCTGCCACGCGTGTTCCCATCGCCAGGGAGAAGCAACAAACGACGGGACAATTGTGTTGCACAAACACAATCGTCGCTTACTGAAGGGGCGAGCGCGACTTCGCGCCGGCGTGCGCTGTAGAGGTTTTTTTTTACCAACGCGATCGACCTAATAGAGCAACCGCCCCTTTGTGTTTTTTTTACAAAAGGAATAATAAAAGAAATTCCATTTAATAAACATCCCACAATAATACTGTTTAATGAGGAGCGACGTGGACACACTGATAATCATTTAAAACATTTTTGTTTAAAACCTGCGCTGGGTACAGTGGTGGCTACTTCCCACCTCTTTCCAACGATCGTGGAAGAGTAGGCCACATACCGTCTCGAGAGGAACTCTCCAGAGCTCCCCCTCGTAGGGGGGGGGGGGGGGGGTACCCATCTGCCAGCAGTGGCGTGAGCGAGCAATTGCAGTTGGTGCGCCTTTACCTATACCTGCGCGCTCACAACTCGCGCGCGCACACCTGTGTCGCGAGAGGCGGGTTTATTACAGCCGCAGGCGGAAAGGTGATGGTGCCAGGATCGACTGGGTCTGGCCGGTTTAATTGGATTCCGGCTGACACAAGAATCCCGTCTCCATATAACAGCCGAACAGATCGCCCGCCTCCGTCGTTTCAGACGGAGTGCTCTTGCCAATAACATCTGGGAAACCGGCAGCATTGGTTTGAACAAGTCCTGACTCTGCTGATGAGACGCGCAAAGGTCGAACGCGGTTCAGAGTTTGCTTGCGTTTCACAAAACGTTGCCGGCCCACGTTGGGGTGCTTTAAATAAAACGCACGTATAACAACAATATACATTTAATCTTGATTTGAATCTTGATTTTAATCTTGATTAATGTGTGGAGACAACGGGATTCTGTACATCAGTCTTCTACACTCGCCAGTCTATCGAGGCCCGGTTTCGCTGGGTTGTCGGCCTTTCCTGTACGATTCTTGTCACGTATTCATCACCGCTCAAGAACAACGTGTTTGTGTATTTCTGCCGTTGTTGTCAACGTGGTTTCACGTCTCTCTTGTCAAGTGAAAACAAAAACAAAAAAGACTGGGTACGTTTTGTAATAAAAGTTTTTTTTTTTTTACCAGATCCTGTCGATCAAATGTATATTTCTGTGTTGTGGCAATGCAATGCGCGTGACCGGGTAGAGGAGTTGCTCTGGCGTCCAACGTTGAGTGAACGTTTCGTGACGAACGTTGAATGTGCGAAACGCGCAGGAGATGTTTTGCTGTTGTTACGCGTTACATCGTTGAGTTCGCCGATTTTTACGCGGAGAGGAATATAACTTCGTGTTTGAAGCTTCCGTGACTGCAAGGATTGATACTCTTAGTTTTTTCGGTAAAGTCACGTAGGAAAAAAATGAAATTAAAATTAATGAAAATAAAATAATAATAAAATTCACTATTATAATTTTATTTTTTATTAATTTAAATTTCATTTTTTACCTACGTGACTTTACCGAAAAAACTAAGAGTATAACTTCGCGTGTTTAAAAAAAAAAATTCTTCTCGGGGAGGGAGGAGGCGTAAGCTATGGAGAATGTATATCCAGTCGATTCGCTACTCTGTTGAGCACCGTGTGCCTTTTTTGGGGGGAAAGGGGACAGGGGGGGGGGTTGCTATCTAAAAAAAAATCTAATAACGCTCATTGTTGTACAAGCACAAATAATTGAAACAAACTTATGTACAACTTAAAAATTCACATTGCCTTAAACCAGCGTGGTGAAGTATGGTCAAACCAAACTAACTCCCCGTGCGCCACGCACGACTTGGGGTGTTTGTAGGTGTGGAAAGAGGCCTTCATCCAGCAGTGCTTTTTAATAGAGGGCTGTAAATTATTACGATTGTTACTTTTTGATACACGGTATAGGAAGTAGATAGTGCGTTCGTTTACATAGATTCTGACACACGGTGCTCGAATGCTCACAAAGCCTTGCTGTTGTCGTCAATTTGCTTGAGTCGTCACTTATCATTGCAGTGTGCTGGGTGCAGGGCGCGCAGTGCTTTGGTTTGACAGGGAGTGGGGTGCTTGAGCCCATGAGCTGGGCTTTCTGTCGTGTCACTGGGGGGGCCCCCTTGCCCCTCTCCCCTCCTGCACAATATTGCCCCTTCCCCGCCCGCATCACCACAGACATCTTCCATGTGGCTCCACGTTCACGTCTCGAGCCAAAAGGTATCTATCGAATGAGCTCTAGGACTCTCGTGCAATAATAATTATAATAGATAATGTTATTTCTGTCTCACGGGGCCTTTATGATCAACGTCTATTGTATACAGTAGAGATGGTCGCTGTTATTGTTATTTATATATAGTATATGCGTGTGTGCAAATTATAGTTCTATTGAATTATCGCGGTAGCTTTAATACAAACGGTATACGCTGTACAGAAGAGCATTTTTTTTGTTTGTTTTACTATTTGTTTCTGGTTTTAAAAATGAAATAAAAACGAAAGAAAAAAAAAACAAATTAACCTTGCGACGACTTCATTTGTCCGGCGTTATGAAACGGTGTTCATTTTAGCCAGAGGGGAGGAGGTCTTACCGAGTCCCGAAAATCATTTGGGATGTTCGGCCAAGGCGGGAGTAACATTTGAGAGAGAACCGAACCCGGGGTGACACCCAACGCTGCCATCTGCTGGCCACACTTCTCAACCGCACACCGACGGCACCTGGCAAGCCCCTGGTGGTGGGGTCACCCATCTGAGTCCGACTCAACCCCCTGCTGATGAAGAGACCCCTCGACCCGCACGGTGTGGTGAGGCCCAGCCTAGTCCAGTAGGGCATTGGCCAGAGGAATGGTGACACACTTGTTGATATAGATTCATTCTAAAGCTAGGTAAGTTACAGGTGTGTGAATTTCAAATCCTTAAATCGCGACAAATACTATCCCAAGAGAACAAATTGGCGCAGGCCAAAAGAAAAACAAAAACGGTCTCCGCCGTCTAAGGGAAACCACCATTTTGAAAGAACTCCATTGTGGCCATTTTTTGGAGACCACACCACTACCATCCAGTTCTCATGAATATTGTTGTTGACGGTACGTGTGCATTGCCCTCCGATGTATTTGTGCACGTGCTGGGAGATTATTGATGAAGCGAATTCGGTTCTTCGACCATACTTCACCACGCTGGTCAGTGCGGGCTTACGTTGGCGGGTAGCATAGACGTTTGGAGCATTCGGTTTCGCTCGGGGAGGGAGCAGAAACGTCGGACGTCGCCGCCGAAGGAACGAGGACAACACGAAAATACAGCGGTGAGCAACGCATCACAACCGCTGACGCCTACGCAAGTCGCACGCGTCTGTCGCATGTTGTTTGTTGCTGGTGACAATTTTCAGTTTCCGGTTAACCTGCGGTCGACCGATGCCATCAATTTACGCGGTGAACGTGCGGGGAGGGCATGGGCTATTTTTTGTTGTTGTTGTAACTCTGGCCAGCAATAGCTTGCAGGTTATTGCCATTACAATTTGAATAGAAGTCCTCGCGCTCACACGCATCTATGCACGCAGCCTTTCACCCCTGGGCCACCTGACATTTAATTTGAAATTCCAAATATAGGTGGCGGTTGTCATGAGGACGTAACGTGGCGGTGCGGATCAATTGTGTGCAAAAACATTGCTTCACGTTGCATGGCCCGGCAGGATGATTATTTATAAATATAAATATTTAATAATGTTTTAATCCTCCATGTAAATTGTATTTCACAATCGCCGAAAAAAGCACAGACGCTGGAAGGCAGTCAGGTGCCAAAAAAAACCCCGATCCTAAGCTCTGCACTCCTCTATATTTATAAAAATGTTGTCATCCGATTAATGTGTGCTAATACATGGATGGATTATGGAGTGGATGGATTACAATTGGGACTTCAAAACGTTGCAATGAATCTTCAAAAGAGATGGAACGCAAAAGGTTCAGGCCTGCAATGCCTCCATCGTTCCCTTGCTGGCAGAAGGGCCTCCATTGTATGGAGTTCAACCCCTCTCGATGGGTATTTGGCCTACTCTTCCAGCCGTCAAGGAAGAAGTCTAAGCACCCACACTTTACCCTACCACACATGACCTGACCTATCAAATGACCGTGGATGAAACCCATGTATATTGCCGGTTCGACAAACACACGGTGGGGGCGGGGCTGGGTGGGCGTGGCTGTCGGGGGGGTAGAAGAAATACGATGAGCCGGTGAACTCGTGAATTTCAAGGCCAGTGCGCGAACCCATGACATCACGCTCGCCTGTAGCCCGGCACTGTGGAATCAGCGAGGGTTGGTAGCAGAGGTGTGGACTCGAGTCATGTGACTTGGACTCGAGTCAGACTCGAGTCATGAATTTGATGACTTGCGACTCGACTTGGACTTGCATAACAATGACTTTGTCCCACCTATGAGATGTGGACTCGAGTCATGTGACTTGGACTCGAGTCAGACTCGAGTCATGAATTTGATGACTTGCGACTCGACTTGGACTTGCATAACAATGACTTTGTCCCACCTATGAGATGTGGACTCGAGTCATGTGACTTGGACTCGAGTCAGACTCGAGTCATGAATTTGATGACTTGCGACTCGACTTGGACTT
This sequence comes from Lampetra fluviatilis, assembly GCF_964198595.1. Lineage (NCBI taxonomy): Eukaryota > Metazoa > Chordata > Hyperoartia > Petromyzontiformes > Petromyzontidae > Lampetra > Lampetra fluviatilis. The sequence goes on from NC_136298.1 coordinate 8,643,583, forward strand.
GCATAACAATGACTTTGTCCCACCTATGAGATGTGGACTCGAGTCATGTGACTTGGACTCGAGTCAGACTCGAGTCATGAATTTGATGACTTGCGACTCGACTTGGACTTGCATAACAATGACTTTGTCCCACCTATGAGATGTGGACTCGAGTCATGTGACTTGGACTCGAGTCAGACTCGAGTCATGAATTTGATGACTTGCGACTCGACTTGGACTTGCATAACAATGACTTTGTCCCACCTATGAGATGTGGACTCGAGTCATGTGACTTGGACTCGAGTCAGACTCGAGTCATGAATTTGATGACTTGCGACTCGACTTGGACTTGCATAACAATGACTTTGTCCCACCTATGAGATGTGGACTCGAGTCATGTGACTTGGACTCGAGTCAGACTCGAGTCATGAATTTGATGACTTGCGACTCGACTTGGACTTGCATAACAATGACTTTGTCCCACCTATGAGATGTGGACTCGAGTCATGTGACTTGGACTCGAGTCAGACTCGAGTCATGAATTTGATGACTTGCGACTCGACTTGGACTTGCATAACAATGACTTTGTCCCACCTCTGAGATGTGGACTCGAGTCATGTGACTTGGACTCGAGTCAGACTCGAGTCATGAATTTGATGACTTGCGACTCGACTTGGACTTGCATAACAATGACTTTGTCCCACCTATGAGATGTGGACTCGAGTCATGTGACTTGGACTCGAGTCAGACTCGAGTCATGAATTTGATGACTTGCGACTCGACTTGGACTTGCATAACAATGACTTTGTCCCACCTATGAGATGTGGACTCGAGTCATGTGACTTGGACTCGAGTCAGACTCGAGTCATGAATTTGATGACTTGCGACTCGACTTGGACTTGCATAACAATGACTTTGTCCCACCTATGAGATGTGGACTCGAGTCATGTGACTTGGACTCGAGTCAGACTCGAGTCATGAATTTGATGACTTGCGACTCGACTTGGACTTGCATAACAATGACTTTGTCCCACCTATGAGATGTGGACTCGAGTCATGTGACTTGGACTCGAGTCAGACTCGAGTCATGAATTTGATGACTTGCGACTCGACTTGGACTTGCATAACAATGACTTTGTCCCACCTATGAGATGTGGACTCGAGTCATGTGACTTGGACTCGAGTCAGACTCGAGTCATGAATTTGATGACTTGCGACTCGACTTGGACTTGCATAACAATGACTTTGTCCCACCTATGAGATGTGGACTCGAGTCATGTGACTTGGACTCGAGTCAGACTCGAGTCATGAATTTGATGACTTGCGACTCGACTTGGACTTGCATAACAATGACTTTGTCCACCTATGAGATGTGGACTCGAGTCATGTGACTTGGACTCGAGTCAGACTCGAGTCATGAATTTGATGACTTGCGACTCGACTTGGACTTGCATAACAATGACTTTGTCCCACCTATGAGATGTGGACTCGAGTCATGTGACTTGGACTCGAGTCAGACTCGAGTCATGAATTTGATGACTTGCGACTCGACTTGGACTTGCATAACAATGACTTTGTCCCACCTATGAGATGTGGACTCGAGTCATGTGACTTGGACTCGAGTCAGACTCGAGTCATGAATTTGATGACTTGCGACTCGACTTGGACTTGCATAACAATGACTTTGTCCCACCTATGAGATGTGGACTCGAGTCATGTGACTTGGACTCGAGTCAGACTCGAGTCATGAATTTGATGACTTGCGACTCGACTTGGACTTGCATAACAATGACTTTGTCCCACCTCTGAGATGTGGACTCGAGTCATGTGACTTGGACTCGAGTCAGACTCGAGTCATGAATTTGATGACTTGCGACTCGACTTGGACTTGCATAACAATGACTTTGTCCCACCTATGAGATGTGGACTCGAGTCATGTGACTTGGACTCGAGTCAGACTCGAGTCATGAATTTGATGACTTGCGACTCGACTTGGACTTGCATAACAATGACTTTGTCCCACCTCTGAGATGTGGACTCGAGTCATGTGACTTGGACTCGAGTCAGACTCGAGTCATGAATTTGATGACTTGCGACTCGACTTGGACTTGCATAACAATGACTTTGTCCCACCTCTGGTTGGTAGATCACCGCACAGATGTTACAAAACTCCCCTCCCGTGGGTGGCCGTTGAGGAGGAGCGCGAAAGCCTCCTTCGTGTTAAACAAAACAGTGCTTTGTTCACTACCCAAGCAAATTGACCTCACTTATTTTCTCGGCGTAGTTCATCTCTGTCCACCCCCCCCCCCCTCCTCTTTCTTTAGCAGTGGGGATGGGTGACATGGGCTTGTGACTAACTCACGCAACAGTTACGTCTCTCCACACACACACAGCACAAATGACACGTCAGGAAACACAGCGAGAAATGTCACCGATAAAAGGTGGCTTGGACACTAAGGACGGAAAATATTGCTCGCGAGTGGTGAAATTCGTTGTGAAAGTGGCGTAAATCTGTAGACACGCACGGGCATCGATTCCGTCATTTGCTGCAGTTCATTGTGCGTGCCTTGAACTTCTCTAGCACCCTACTTAGCCAACCGTGCGCAGAGCCTGGCATTTACAAAAAATAAATCAGCGCGTTCGTCAATCACACAAAGGCCTTAAAGTACAAAAAAGTAATATGCGACTTTTCTGGCAATGGTGCAATATGGCCCACGCGTTTTTTTTTAAAATAAAGGACTATTACCTGAAACGTCTTGAAATGTATTTATTCCATGTGCTTGTGCACTACTTGCCAACGCAGGATCACCAGATAATTAGTTTAATATTTATAAAACACACGTATTTGGAGGCCATGCTGCTGTAATTGTGCGTTTAACTCAAATGAGTGGCGATTCGGGGGAGGGGGGGGGGCGTCATCCAGCAGTTGATTGCCTCTGGCTGCTCCTGCTGCTGCTGATGATCAGTGCGCGTGTTGTGTCACGCATACAGCCACTTGCATTCGATTTCCGGCCACGACGAATCGTCATTGGCACAATAATTGTCAATTGTTTGACCCTTTACTGGGAAGTGCCGATGTCTCATTATGAACATGTTACATTCCCCCCCCCCCCCCGCCAAGTGTCGTTCCTCTGACCCCCACCTGGCTCCGTGTTTTCACGTTTTCCAATGTCCGTGCCAACACCGGTCAAGTCGTCGCACGATGCACGTGCGTAATCATTGATGAACAGCAGCCCTGATTGAAATTACGATAGATCCTCCTGTGTGTGTGTGCAAAGGCCGTTCCTAGGATACGGCGAATCGGGGCGATAGCCCTGGGCCCCGCGCTTTGGGGGGGGGGGAGCCCCGCGCATCGACGTCACAGCGTCAGATGTAATAGCAACGGGGCCCACACTGTGGTGACTTGCCCTGCACGTTGAACTTCTCGGCCACTGTACGTAGCCAATCGTGCGCATCGGAGGTGCGTTTGAATCATCTGTAGGTCAAGTGGGACGCACAAAAGACAAAGATCCCCCCGTATAGCCTTCGACAGACTGTTGGGGCAAGTGCTGTTCGCGAGGACACCGATGAAGGCCGGCACGGCGCACGAGGGGCTGGGTGGCCAACAACCACGCCCGGCCGCCTTTGTCTCCCGAGTGACGATGTTTACCCATCGTACCAGGTACTCATTTAAGGCTGAGTCGAGGTAGGGGGAGGCCCAGGACTGGTTCCGATGATCGTCACTGATGTTGGCCCGCGAACCGTGACCACCATCCCAATTTTAATCAGCCTTCTCGATGCCGCGTGGTAGGCGGTAACGAATCATCAGACAGGTGCATTGTGTAAGGGTGGGGGGGGGCGGGGGTGGACGCGGGGGGGGGGGGGCGCAGGGGGGGGGGACGCGTGGGGGGGACGCGGGGGAGGTGGACTCGATGTCGCGCCGGTTTGGGGCTGCCGGGAGCGGCGGCGTGGGTGACGGTACGGGGTGGGGGATGTCTGGTTTGGGCAGGAGACGCGCGCGTGTGTTGAGTTGAGCATCATCATCATCATCATGGGGAGCGGTGGCGCAGCGGTCAGCGCGCTGCGCTACGAAGCCGGCGGACCCCGGTTCGATTCCCGCTCACGGCCAATACGAGCGATGATTGTATAAACCGGTGCTGGGCCTCTCCTGGGGTCGGCTCGGCCTCAAAACCTGGTGCGATGTGTAATCATCGCCACTTAGGGTGACAACAGCGGCCGGCCACGGTGGTGGCCACCCACCCCCTCGTCTGCCCTTCCGGTCTTAATAGGTGCTCGCTAACAGCACTTAGCCCAAGAGTATGTTAAAGCTATACGGGGGATCTCTATCTTCGTGTGCATCGTCATCAACCTAATACATTTTATTACAATTATGTATACTATACTGTATTAGTCTATGGGCTTTAAAAGAAATTGCTACCACCAAAGGTAATAACAATAGTAGTGCCAATGTTTTGACGCTGCTAATACCGGTGGAGTATTTGACCTCATTTCAAATGGTTATATAATTCACTGGAATTGGCCACGTAAATAAATGTGAACCACTAACGTTATGCAACCTCGGGTGGTACAGACAAGCAAGACAATCTGCTCTGGGCTCATGGGCTATATATTTTACCGTACTCGGAGATACAAGCATGTGAGCTGTGTGATGGCGTCACTGTTGCGCAATTCTCTCCACTTCGATCTGTCCAGACCAAAAAAAAAATCCACAAATCGACCGCGTGAGCGGCCTCCACGTGTCCTCTCAAGCAGCTCGGAGGGGGTGAGAGGAAACGAGAGATGGACTTGAAGTGAGATGCAGGGTCGATTGGTGAAACGTGGAGAAGAGGGAGAGTGAGGGCGAGAGATGGAGTGAGATGCAGGGTCGATTGGTGAAACGTGGAGAAGAGGGAGAGTGAGGGCGAGAGATGGAGTGAGATGCAGGGGATATGGGTAGACGTGGAGAGAGTGAGTGCGTGCACGAGACTGAGAAGAGGGAGATGGGGGATTGTGGGATATTGATTTAAAAAGAGGGGGGGGAAATTGGAATGGCGAAGTGGGAGGGCGAGAGAGAGAGAGAGAAGGGATCAACAGCTGGCGTAGTGACATCCACTTGAAGGCCCTCTCCTGACCCCGGACACGCTGGGTTTGATCGGAGCGAGAGAGTTCCAACACCCGCAGTACGACCGAGCACATCTCTCGTAGAATGCCGTCGCTCGGCTTGCTGACGATGGCGACTGTGATGACGGCGGTGACGGTGGTGGTGACGGTGGTGGTGATGTTTCCCTGCGGATTACGAGCTGCCCCGCTGGAGGAGTCTTGTCCCGGCGGCTTGGATCACGGTGAGCGTCTGATTTTAAATGAATCTGGACGGAGTGCGCGTTTCACGAAAAACGAACTAACTACCTGTGTTTTTATTTATTTGGCCAGTTGAAGGCCCACTGAGCTACATAACTTATGTTCAGAAGCGACCTGGCCACAAATGATAGCCCAACGTAGTGGCGTCGCACGTGACAATATAACAGGTCCCTGTGGGGTGGGCTGGTAGGAACGAACAAATGAATGGCTATAATAAAATGAAATGGCGGGGGTACGATACGAAGGGAGAGTTTGAGGCCTAGTTCTAGGCTTTAGGCCTAGCTGTAGGCTTTAGGCCGCTGTGAGTTAATTTTTAATTTAAATGTTTTAATTAAAAACTATCTCAGGGAATTATAAGGGAATGTTACACTTGTTTAGCCAGGGAAGCCTCACTGAGTCTAAAGGTTTTTGTAGGGTCCTGCCAAGTGTTTGCAGTAGGGGGCGATGTTGCTACACCTAATCGGACATCGGACGGACGGACGATATAATCTATTGTAGGCTGGTTCACTTCGTTCCTACCAGTATAACAGCCAAATATTATAAACGTAACACTTTCCTAGATAGTTTTAATAATAATCATCCATCATCAGGGTAGTAATAATTCTCCATCCACGACTTTGAATTTTTGATTTGGTTAAAGAATAGATTCTTTTTTATGACCCTGTGGTGAATCTAACGGCCTCTAGTGGCTGCTGCGGTTATGCGAACCCACTGCATATACAAATATTAAAACAAATCGATTATTTGCACACGTGATTCGATATATGTGTCGTGCGCTGAATGGGTAGAAAATAATAATACATTTGTCAAGGTCTTTGTATCTTCATCCCAAGCGTCGCCATGAGTGGAGCGGTCCCATTACGAATTCTTGCAGGCGACGCAGTCAACCGGTGTTCGAGACGGGAGCGCGGAACGAGATCTTATCAAACTGCGTCAGAGAACTCTTCAAGTTGTCCTCTGATCCACGTTAGGGGGCAGCACCAGCCCTCGTGCGGAGAGTACATTATATTCGCTCCACGGCATGCAAATCGATGAGTTTCGTTCTCTTCTCAGAGCTGGGATTTGGGCAAATTACGTACAAACCCGAATACAATTTTTATTTTGTGTGTGCAGACCATCAACTTCTTACACTTTCGGACCCGGCTTAATCTGAAATCCAGGATTCGATCCCAAAATCTCGGCGATGACGACACGGCACCGCGCTCTGAGCCACGAAGTGTCCCGCCCGTCGTTTCCACGCCTTCACGATGAATCTTCGCCACCCTCCACCTCCTTATCCACCTGCAGGTTTCGGGAGTCACTACAACTGGAGCCACACTCTGGGCGACGCCTTGGAGGAGGCGGAAGAATTGTGAGCATGGAGGGAGCACGTGGGTGGATGGAGTGGTGGTGTAGTTGTTATCACTCCTTGCTGTATCCACTGCTGATAACATTGCATCGCCATTTCAACTCGACTGCTTCAACTCTGTCCTCCTTAGCCTATGAACGAAGGGTTTGTTTTTAACCACCTGGGGTGGCAGATGGTGGCAGTATCGGCCATGGGTAGTTTCCAGCACGGGAAGGAAGCCCGGGGTATATATACTGCGTCGATAGCCACTTGCTATTTATTTTCATATTCCGTAATTGTTTCACGTCACATTCATCCCTACTGACGCCCACCCAAAACATTTAGTATACGTCAATTATACTATGGCAACCACAGTTCGAGACATGTGTTTATCGAGCATCCGTTTTCCACCCTGGGTAGAACCGACGAGCTTATCTTCGTGGAGTGGGCTTCCAAAGTGTCTGATGAGACGTGGCGTGTGCATCCTCTGCTCCCGCCCCCCCCCCCTTGCAGTGGTAAACCCATCCTCATGCTCATTCACAAGCACTGGTGCCCCATGTGCAAAGGTGAGCACGTGATCATCGGGCGCACGTCTTCAACGGAATTATTGCCACGAGATGAGACATTTGCATTCGTGGCCGTCGCATTGCCCGCGGCCTGCCACCGTGCGTTGGGAAACGACCCTGGATGTCGCGGCTACTTTCTGAAGTCTCCGCATTACGCCTCCTTCATCCACACCCAAGGGGGGGGGGGGCACGCCTGTCAATTGCCATGTAATAAAACCGAAATGTTTAAGAAAACTCGTCAACGATACTTTGGCCTTAAAAAGAGAGAGAGGGAAACAAATATATAATGGGCATTGTTTTCGAACAGTGGCCCTTTCCCACGGCCTCTCGATGCTGCAGTAGGGAAGGACCATGACCCGAGACGTTACCTATTGTAGACTTTTTCTTTTTAAGGCCACAGTGTTATTGACCAATGTGGCGAGTTTGTTATTTGTCCCCGTGCGCCACTGGCCAATGCAGCAGCAGCAGCGTCGCCAAGTAATTGTTTTGTTAAAATGTTCAAGTGTCAAATCTCTCGAGCACCGTGTAACGTTAACGCATATTGTGGGGACGAGTTAATGAAATAAGTCGGTCTGGAGGGGTGAGAGACTGAAATAACGTCTGCAACGTTATGATGGGGTCACATACACTGCTCACACACTCGCAGGAAACTATTTCTAAGTCAGCCCCGAGCCAGTGATGGAAATTCCACATTCCTTTTGGCAGGGGCGAGTCTATCCATAGGACAACCACTGTTGACTTACCCGCAAAGTCACATAATGGTTGGTAACCATGGGTGCTCGTGTCAGAATCTGAATATTTATTTTATACCGGAGGAATCCGATGAGCTATGAAGCTTTCTCCACAGATGTCCAGTGTGCACGCGATGTTCCCGCCGTGTCTGTGCGTGCAGTCCTCAGACCCCGCTTCGCTCACTCCAGGGAGATCTTGAGGCTGAGCCACCACATGGTTTTCGTCAACCTCTTTGTGAGTGTCCTCCACTCTGCCAAACAGACCACGCTTTCTTCTTGCCGCCAGATCCCAGTTGTTACAAAAAATATTTTATCACCACCAACAATCTGACTTTAGATATTCCCCTTGTTACACAGCCATTTCAGGGCCGTTTTTACAGTCTCAATCACCACCCCCATCATCATCATCTGACTTTTGAGGTCTTTCCCTTGGTCACTTACCCCAGGGTGCCACTCTGTCCAGAGTGATGGTCTGGTCTCATCCACTTTGCATACAGGGCTCCAAGATGGCGAGATGTTAACTGCCTCGCGAGTTTTCGGCTGTGACGGTCCCACCTGATGACGGAGACTTGTGTTGCCTCCGAAACGTCGTAATTTTTGTTTTTATTTTATTTTCATTAATTTTGATGTTTTACCTACGTGACTTTACCGAAAAAACCTAAGAATATGATTCCTTGCAGTCACGAAAGCTTCAAATCTAGAATGAAGGTATACAGGAGGTCGTGGGTTCGATCGCCCACCCTGACACCTGCTGTATATGTGGAGTCTGCGTGCTCTCCTCGTGATCGCGTGGATTTTTCGCTGGGTCCCCCGGGTATCTCCTCTACATTTAGAAACACGCGTTTAAATTATTTGGCTGATATAAATGTCCACATAAGCCGCTTGTTGAGCTATCATTTGTGGCCAGGTCGCTTCTACAAAAAGAGCTATATAGCTCAGTGAGCCTTACCTGGTCAAATAAAAAAATACTTCAGTTTTGTAGGTTATAGTTTTTTTAGTTTCCAGATGGGAACTCGAGAGACATGGGCGAGTCCGTATGTAAGTGGCGAGCGGCTGAGCTGGAGGAGGGAGGCAGCGAGAAGGCGTGAAGAGGAATGGCCAAGTAGACCCGGTCGCATAGAGCAGCTTTGTTTAATCTTGGTCCGAAATACAAGACGGCATAGGAAATATAATGTATTTAGCCAGTAAAGCCTCGCAGAGTCTCAAGGCTCGCTAACCTCCATGTCGCCCAATTCCACCTCCACCTTCCTCTCCCAACCAAGGATGAACCCCTGGACGATACATTTGCTCCAGATGGAAGATACGTTCCCCGCATCCTCTTTCTTGGTAAGACGGCCGGAGATGTGATTTACTCGGCACACACAGCTGCTCTCTTACAATGGGCATGTAATGACAAGGGCTATGGAGATGCCTACTCCAGCCTCCCAGCCGGCAGGAGTACAGGGTGACCGAGGGGTGAGAAGGATGTGGGGGGAATGAGATATGACGAATGTGGATGTGCCCGAGAAAAGAGGCACAGACTAAAACGCAATGTGGATCATGCGAGTCTGTGCACCTCATGGCTCTTTGTGTAAGTCTGTGGATCATGTAAACAGCATGTGAGTCGATGGGTCTCTCTATGCAATTCTAAGGGTCTGTATAAAAGTCTATGGATGGTGGATGTGACAGTAAAATAGACGGTGAAAGTAAACAATTACAATCGGAGCCAACCCCATATAGCAATGGGGACTTTTTGGCTTAAATAATACAAGTGCTCTACCACCTCCGTTCCTCTTATTGACGATGGCAACGTGCTACATAACTCCAATCAAAAGTAAGCCTTGCATAGTCTAGAGCAGTGGTTATTAACCTTCACTGTAGCCTTGCACCCCTTATTGGTTCTCAATCGTAAAAATAATGTATGTTAATAAATACATATGGTTTAGTGCCCATGCTTAATTTGTGTCTTTGATGATTTACCTTCTCAAAAAACCTGTCCATGCCTCGCACCCTCCAGAAAGGGCATCTCGCACCCCAGGTTAAGAACCACTGTTCTAGACCCTGCTTTTACCTTCCGAAGTTAGACCCGGGTTCAGACGTTCGCAGCTTTAAACTGCCGCTGGAAAATGCTGATGCAGTAGGGTCAAAGGCTGATTGAACAGAACGTTACTTTATATGCATATGGTGAGACAGACCCTTCATTGCGGTGTAGGTTTTCACGGTTGCGCCGTTTCAGCTCTTGGATGTTTGAGTTGCACTGCAAATTGTTCCGCACGATGGCCAATGTTTGCTCAAGAAGCTCCCAGCAAGTGGGGCCGAAACGTCGGACATCGTGCCAAACGACACGCGGTACAGGCCCGTAAACACGGTCCGGAAACGTAACCTTTCTTGCCGACACATTGTGCATTGTCCCGCAACCGTCTTTTCAAAAGCCTTTGCTTAGCCACGCGCGCCCCCAGGTGGACTGCCCTGGCACCTGCAGTACCCCCGTTGGCCGGAATTCCGCTCTCTTTTTGATGCTTCGTTTTGCCCTCTCGTCTCCAACCCCCCCCCCACCCCCCAAGACTACATGGGCATCGTGCACCCCGAGATTTACAACATCCACGGCACTGCCAAGTACAAGTATTACTACCTCTTCCCAGACGAGGAGAGTGAGTGATTTCCATTGCACACCAGAGACTCGACATGTTCGTCAACAGCACCGTGGTCTTGAAATAGAATCAATGTTTCGATTTAAAGCTTTCGTGACTGCAGGGATTCATATTCTTGGTTCTTTCTACGTGACTTTACCGAAAGAACCAAGAAGAAGAATCAGTATGGTTTTGTGGGCAATGGCACCTTCAGAAAAACAAGGCACTGTTCTTGGGAGGTTACAAACTGTTTGAGCCACGGGGTTGCAGTGTGAATGTGCGATGATAATATTCCGTCTCTCCACAGTCGCTCCCAACATGAAGCGAGCCATCCGTGACCTGTCGCGCCACGCCAGCCCGGATCTGTGAAATCGCTGGAGCGGTTGCGGTCCGCATCCCACCCGCCGACGCCTTGGCAATTGGGGAGCCCTGCCCAGTGCGTAGTGTCACACGTAGAAGTGACAGGTAAATAGGAATTGAGTAAATCGCGTCCTTGAAATAATGGGCCAATTTGTGGGTGGGTTGGCGATTGTTTTCCCACAGCCCCGCATATGCACTTTCTCAACAAAACCCCGTTTTTGTCCAGGAGAAATGAATGACAGATTGTAAAGAGAGGACAAATTATAGCTTGTAATTTTGCGTTTTAGTGCTCAACAATTGGCGTTCACATTAAAACACCAACAACACGTACTAATCAGGGTATCAAGTAATTAAATAGACATTAAAGCTATGTTCGGAGCTGCGGTGCACCCCCTGGTACGTGGCGTTCCTGTGCAGCGTCGAGGCAAGGATAAAAACCAAGTCGGCGTCGGTATGCACGACATTCAATCTCTGGGAATTTGCAAGCATGAGCTTCGATTTGATTCCCAACATTTGTGAAATTTTGTATGGGCTTCCAAAGAACTCTGTTATGAAGGGGAACACGGGTATGATCCAACTCCCGTTATTTCGAGGATGTAAATTGTGCGTTTAAAAATAAAAGTCAAACACTAGCTTATAAAAGGAAAAATCAGTAGACACTCAATTACTGTAAACATTGTAAAAAAATGTTTTGACAAAATAAATTCAACAAATCTGCAGTTTTATACACGTAATCTTTATGAAATGTGGTGTTTTGTACATCGTTTTGAGTGCAATACTAATTTTAGTCCATGGGTCAGAGCAGATATCAGTACCGCCTAAGCTCGCAAAACTTTGGTGGTCTAGCTTTCTCGAAATGGAAAAATAACATACTTACGTGGCAACCTACTGATGGTACAATTTAAGATGTTTGTTTAAATATTGTGACACCAGTTGTGCCACCAGAGGTGATACTGAAAGTAACTGAATCTAGGCCCAAGCAAGGTTTGGTAATTGCTTCAGTTGGAGGAGGGGGTCTTCCAGTCTCTTACGATAAGCGTGGATAGAAAAATCAAAACTGCAATGCGCAAGCAATATGTGACAATGCACAGGCGCTGGGCTCCCTCCCACGAGACCAGTTCTCCTGAGAAGCTGCGTGGACTAGAGGAGCCCCCATCGGGTGGGCACAACGCTGGTGAAGCCAACGCCGTCTCAACTCCCAGTTACTCAATGAATCTACCTGCGAGCGCCACCACGAGACTGGAAAACAGAAGCAGAGTTTGTTGACTGCTCGATCTGCTACTATCAACTACCTCTGGATCCCATGGACTTTTAAAGCATTCTCTGAGCGACTAAGGGGCCATCCATTTAGTACGTACGCAAAAATCTGTCAAAACTTGACCCCCCCCCCTCCCTGTACGCATGCGTACTTTTTACACCCCCCCCCCACCTGCTTATGTACGCTTGACGCACTCCCCCCCCCGAATCCTATAGAACGGCCAATATTTAATCCACGCAGAAACGATCAAAGATTAAAAATATTAACGTGTCTAAGCAAACAGATAGTCCACCACCGGCTGCATTAAAGAATTATGTTGCGTACCTTGGCCACTTATTTTGCCGAGCTGCGTGATAGCTTGCAGTCAGGGGTACGATGGCATACAAGTGATACCTTTCCCACAGTCCCACTTCTCCCGGTAGTACTTGTCTGACAGCTGAAGAAACTGAACTGTGGCTCATTTGAAGGCCAATGTAGAAAAATTATTATCAATGCTTCCCCCCCCCCCGTTTCCTATGCGTACATACATTGTCAGTAGACCCCCCATACGCAAGCGTACGTATTTAGGTTAACCCCCCCTCTCCATGCGTACCTATTATATGGATGGCCCCTAACCGGGTTGACTTGCTGATCACCTCCTCCCAACTCTCTCTCTGGGACACACGATCGCTCACATAACGCTCACGTGGTCGGCAAAGGCGTGAGTCGCGTCCCAGTCATCGTGCAACACGTGATCCACGCGGCTGCGCAGCATCACTAATGCGCGCTGCGCCACCGCCGGCTCGCGCAGCAGCCGGTTTCCGGTGATGTCCAGCACCTCCAGGCGGCGCGACGCGGACCCCTCGCCCCCCAGCGCCAGCGCAAACTCCAGGAGTGCGTCGGGTGGCAGGCAGTTGAAGCTGACGTCGAGGTGTGCGACGCGGCAAGCCGCCCCCTCGCTGAAGAGGGAGGCGAGGACACGCAGCCCCTCCCGTCCCAGCCGGTTCCTCGCGAGCACCAGCCGGCGCAGGTTGGCGTTCTGCCGGAGGGCGAGCGCCAAGCCGTCCCACTGCGGTGCGTTAGCCTCGAAAGATGGAGGGCAGTGTCTCAGCGCCAGCTCACTAATGCGAGTGGCCATCACGGCCTCCGCCAGCGTGTCCAGGTCCAGCCTCGTGCCCATGTCCTCCAGCCGCAGGGAGTCGAGGCGGTTCCCGGGCGCCGCCAGCGAGCGCAGCACCGTGGCGAGGTCGTCGCGGTGCGCCAGTGTCCTGCCGCGCAGGCTCACGCATCGCAGCGAGCCACGTGTGGCCTCCAGTAGCTCCAGCAGCCGCCCTAGGTTCACCTCTCTGCTGCAGCTGCACAGCGAGAGCTCCCTCAGCTGGCAGGGCGGCAGGGCCCCACGCAGGCGGCAGCCCTGCAGGGGCACGCCGGGGCTGACGGCGGGCAGCACCGTCGCCAGCAGCAGAGAGCGCAGCCGCGGGAAGGAGCTGAGCACGCAGCCCGCCACGGTGAGCATGGGAACGGCGAGGGCGTCGTCACGCAGGTCAAGGTGAGAGAACCGCGTCGCCGGCAGACGCGATAGGCGGCGCAGCGCGTGCAGCACGCACAGCAAGCGGTTCTCCAGCTCTGCACATGAGCACGGGACAGTGCAATTGGCAAAACAATGAGCTGGGAAAGTGAGTACTTGTACAATGCTTATGCCAAAGGATCGGTATCCGTAAGTTGTGTTCACATGCGTCATGACGGGAGTTAGCGAAATCCATATTGAACACACATTGCAAACCTTTTTCATGCAATTATTCCTAAATATTTAAATCGATTCTTATTGTTTGAGGTACATGAATTTATTCTGCGCATGAGAATTTCTTACAATGCATGCAAATTATTTGCAGATGATATAATACATATGGACTTGATGGAACGAACAAAACTGCAAATGAGAAGTAAAAAAAATACAAATGAGACTTAAAAACAAAACCAAGAATTACTTCAATAGCGATACCTGGAGGAGATGAATCACTCCTATTCCAAAACGCAGTGAAAGAAGTGAATGAGAGCGCAAGTTAGCGGTGCGCCAGGCTTTTGTTGGCGAGCGGGGGAGATAGTCTGGCGAGTGCCCTTCTTTGCCCCGAGCACATGACGGCATTCTTACCGGTGTCGATGAGCACGAGCTTCTCGAGACAGATCCAGCGCGAGAGCGCATCCTCCAGGTAGGCCACGCATTGCACCGACAGCGGCATGCCAACGAGTCGCAGCACCGTCACCGTCAGCGGGGGGCATGGAGCGCGATACGGGCCGGTGGGGGCCGCTGTCCGGGCAGGCAAGTAGAAGGGCAAATCCCAGCCGGGCCCTCTTCCACCAGCATAGAAGTCGCAACTGCCCTCAGGGTCGACGGCATCTATGCCCAGGCATTCGAGCACGGTGGCTACGGACACCGGCATGAGAGTTTTACGGCAACAACACAGCCTTGGCCCCTCGGTGAGCGACAAATCAAAAAGATCCTCCGAGCTGTCGTTATCGTCCCAGCAATGCTCCTCGGGCGATAAATCTGAATAGAGGAGCTCCGTTTCGTCGTCAACGTCACCTGCTGTGGCATCGGAGTGCGCGAGCGTGGGGGCGCTTGCGTCACGGCGTACCCTCTTGGCAGTGTCCGCCTCCTCCACCGCCTCGGCCTCGTCACGCTTGCCCGCACGCTCCGAAGCCACGCACGCGCCGAGCACGCAGTCGAGCAGCTCTGCCCGCAGTGTGAGGCACCGCTCGAAAGAGACCTCGCGCAGACTTGAGAGCGACTGCACGACGGCGACCAGCCGCTCGCGCCTCGGGCAACAATCGAAGCCCAAGTGCTTGAAAGTGAGCGAGGTGAGGGTACGCGCCAGCGTGGAGAGGACGGGCCCTCGCGACGGCTGCAGCAGCGAGCAGAATGCGTCGAGCGGGTGGGCCACGGCGAGGCGGCGCACGTGCGGTGCGCACATCTCCAGCGCGCAGAAGCGAGGGTCGGAGGTGAAGGGCAGCACCAGGTGCTTCCTGGACACGGCACTCTCCAGGCCGCCCAACGCGACGCGGAAAAGCAGGCCCATGAACCGCTCATGCCACGTGGTCTCCCCCTCCTGCAAGTTGTGTGACAGTGGCCAAATGCGTCCACGTGTGAATAAAACAATACTAAATTCCCCTTAATGGGCTCCCAATCCAATTTCTGAGTCGAACACTGCCATTTAAATGTATGCAGCATCTCAAGTTGCTTTAAAAAAAGGTTACAAAACTATATGGGGTGTTGGGGGGAGGGAACCGTGGGGGAAATAAGAATGCCTTTTGGTGGTTTCATTGTGATGCTCACGTCCCTGCTTTGTGTATATGGCCTTGAGATGCAGCTGCATTTAGATGCTAAATGATTTAAACTTGCATTGGCGCCTGTGACCAATCCACCTGGAATGTGCCCAAACTTGTCAGATCTTGTAAGCGAAGCAGAGGGTTGAACCTGGATATTGCTTGGATGGGTGACCACAATGCAAAAGAAGGTTGTCGTAGGACCTGCTGGGCTATGTGGTGGGCAGCAGATGGTAGTATAGCAAAATACTATTTTGTACTGCTATGGTCTCCTGACCGCTTCATAATCATCCCGCACTGACCAGCATGGTGAAGTATGGTCAAATAACCCCCGTGACCTGCAATTTCGCGAAAACGAATTGACGCTTCAAAATCTCTAGAACTACATTTTACCCAATCTTAAAAAAACAGCAAATGTCACGTATGTGTGCGTGTGTCGTGCGTGTGTCATGCGCTGTGTGAGCACTTACGTCGTGTGGGTGATTGTGTTGTGTTGTCACCGAGCCCCTGCATCCAACCTGCTTCCCAACCAACTCCTGACACAACTGCTTCCACTTGGGCTCCAAGGACACTCCTGGGGCGCAGCAGTAACTTCACGTTCACAAACTTTGCTTGGTGTCCCAAATAAAAACCCCAGACATTTTATAATTGCACTGATCTTTAAAAAAATATTAAGTTCAAAAGAAATGCTGTTGACATTTGGTTTATTTGCCCGATTTGACGTTTTTACTGACAGCTACCTTTCGGTTTGACAGGTACCTTGAAAGATGTTACATTGAGTTTTCAATGCTATTTCAAACCTCATCACATCATGTGGTTTAGTCACAGGCAAATTCAAATATTAAGCTTACACTTGCACATGATGTCTGTAAGCAGCAGCACATGTGGTAATGCAGTCAGGAATTTGTTTAAAATTATGAAACAATACCTCTGCACCATTTATATTCTCTGATAATGGAACTTTGCCAAACGATTCATCACAACAGATGACACCTAAAGCCACACCTAAAGCAAGTTATTTTATGCCTATGCACAATGCTAGAAATGTAACCCTGGTCTTAGCAAGATGTCACCATGTGCTGTTGGCAAGGAATGTGGTTAATGCATGTTAATAGACTGTTTATGCAGGTGGCTCACACAATTTATCGTTGCGTTTCGATTCGGGAATACAGAAATGATTTAAATTATGCCCAGTATACAAGAATCGAAAGGAATTGGTTCTTAAGTAATATTTGAAGCATGTAGCCGAAATTAATTTATATCAATTGATGTATCAATCAATCCCATACACAACAAACGTTTCTCAATCAAAAATGTATCTTCCAAGTTACTCCACGGATGTTGTGGTTCTTTGATCCCAACAATTTAACTTTTAGACTTCCAATGCGCCATGGGTTTGTTCGCCAGCGTTTTGAGGAAGGAGAAATTCACCTTGTTTCTGCAACGCTCCCTGGAGGCGGTCCAGGTAAAAGAGGCTGAGGTGCGGCAAAAGGTCATGCAGTGCTGTGACCGGCAGCGCTGTGGCAAAAAATGCAGTTTCTTTTTAGAACAGTGTGGAAGGAATTATGTACGGTAGTTTTAAATATAGACTAGTTCATGAAGCCTGTCTTCGGCGGGCAAGTTTTCAATACGTATAATAATTAAGCTGATATGATTTTGACCCTCATCTACGCTCAGACACTAACAAAACTCTTTCAAAAATGTGTTTTTTCAACCATAAAAAAAACTTAAATTGTTGACAACTTTATTCAACTATATTATACTTAAAGGCATATCCATCGGAAAACGCTCAATTTAAAGATTCCCTTTTTTATGAGTAAGCACAAAAATTATAAACTACTCTTAGGGGACGCATCTATCGTTCACACATTATTCAGATTTCAACATCATAAAATGTGTATTTTTTCGTTGAAAACCGCTTTAATCCGAAACATTTCAAACAATAAAATATAGGACAATGGTTCTCGCTTTAATTTAGTTTGCCGTTTAATGCTCTATCAAACTACAATCTTATATTTTTAACGGTTTCTGAATCACACGCAGACACATACTTATGGGGCACTTAAAATTGACATTTCGTGGCCTTAAAATGAAAAATCTCGGATTTTCAGATTGCTCCTGTTGTTTGTCCTAAAAGCTACCCATCTACCAAATTTCAGCTTTCTAACTTCTCGAGAAGTATCCGTCAAGTACCCCTGATAGATCAACTCCATCGTAATGACGAGGCGACTGTTGGCATGATTGAATACAATGAGAAGAATGTAACTGCGTTGGTCAATGTTTTAAATCGGAAACGTGGCAGGTGAAATAGGTTCACGTGGAATCACCCCCCCCCATCTAATGTGATGCATTTTCACAATTTGGGATCACAATTGCATTCAGGAATACTGTATTCTATTTTTTTTTTTACAATTCAGAGCACTGCATACATTTCAGTAGCTGCAGGGACCATGTGAATTACTAATTCAAGAGGCCCTTGCATTGACAGCCATGCCTCAACATACTGAATGGAAAATATTCGTCTCGGGAACTCGATTAGTGCGGCTAAGATGCTTGCAGCGACTAAAATTACGACAGAGCGCCGTTTCAAACTGGTAGACTTCATATGGCCTGCAGTTGCCATCCTGAATCTATTCACCGGTGTAAACAGCCAACAAGACCCAGACTCCCCACCGCTACCTAATAATGCTGGGTCCACACCTGAGTGCTGAGCAGATTGCTTGAAAGGAGTCTTCCACAGTAAGTAACCAGTTGCACACTAAAAATACTTAACACACCCGTCAATAAGACTACCTTACGACGTTTCTGGCAATGGCCCTTCTTCAAAGCATGTAGAGGGCTCGTAGAGGTTGCCTATGTGCAGTGGATGTTTAATTGACGAATGCGAGTGTTTATTTGTGCTTTTGTGCCACTGCCAAAACAACAGCAACATGACTAAATACTTTGATTCAAGTTGCTCATCTGATCGCTCAGCTGTGGAGGGGCCATTATACGCCGACGTTTGACTCTCGCACACACGTCGTAGCTTCCAAGTGACGTGATCTTGTGCTGATACCTGAAAGTTCATCCTCCAGGGTACGCACGTCGAGTCGGGCCGCGGCAGCTCCCGCCAGCTCGCTCAACTTCAACGGAAGCAATTCCATCTGAGGAAGGAGACAAATGCAAATAAATAAGCACTTTTATGGCGATACTGCGTTGGCAGCGGTGCGCATGTCCACATAAAAACAACAAAATATAAGGATACATGTAAAACTTGTGACGTTTTAGGAAATGGTCCTTCTTCATAGCACTTTATCAATTGTACACCGTGGTGAATAGTTGACCCGTCCAATTGTGTTGCGCTATATTAATTCGATGGCTCATGCAACTGCAATACATTTGAGCAAACTCGCGATGAAATGCTACAATCAGGTAATCATTACACTTTGCCACGTAGAGTTCAAGTTCATTTATTAGGTATAGCCCTGTGAGCCATTGGGCTCTTGAATCGGGTGCAACCGCAACAAACAAAAACATGAACAAAAAACATCTTAAAGTGAATGTGACTTAGAGGCCACGTGTTGGGCAGCGAGAGGGTCGTGGTAGCAATATCAAGTTGTTGTACTGAATATCTATGTTCCAAAAGCCTTCGCCTAACACGCACTGACCACGGTGAAGTATGATCAAATGTCCATCAGGACCCACACATCGTGTGGGAGGCCCTCATCCAGCAGTGAATTGGCAAAAGGGGCTGTTAGGGGACAGCGATGTCTCCTATTCTCACCACCTCCCGCGACGCGATGAGTTGTCACGATCCAGGGCCGCGGTTCGCCTGGTAAATGTCTCTCGCTTGTCTCGTCTGTTGATCTTGTCACTTCCATCAGTCGTCTGTCTAAAATATGCATAATATCTTGATTTGAAGCTTTCGTCACTACGTGACTTTACCGAAAGAACCAAAGAGTATATGCACGATATATCCTAGTACTGGGATATTCAGTATAGTTTATTCGATTGCATAATGGAGTATTGCGCGAACGACTGGATGCGTGTTTTGCACAAGTAACTTTCATTACATGCCGACTTTTAGAACTGGTTGCCAAGTCTAAATTATTGTACAATGATCTGCGTTTAGCGAACGCAATACTGTAAACTCTAGTGTACGAACAGATTATTTGCATTAACCGCAATTGCGATTATGCAACGAGCTGAGTGCACTGTGAGGCAAAGCTGTTTCATTGAATTGGCGCCAGTCAACGCTTCATATTCACGCACACGTTGGTACAATGCAGTCACGAAGCGCGGACAATCGCGGAAAATAGGAAAGGGCAACTTGGGACCATCTGATGCATTACACCGCAACCACTCGCGCCTCGCTTTAACCACTAAAGCCGGTCGCTCTCGTCGCTCCGCTAAGACCCCACCCCCTTCCCCACCACGTAGTTACAAAGTAAACTCGTTATGGCTGTCGAATATTAAAAGTCTCAAACTCAATTCGCGAACTGCACCATCGCAAAACGTCCGACTTGAGCTCCATTTGTAAATTCACTGTCCAGCCTCCCCCCACGCGCCGACCGCTCCGTGACGTCACTTCCACCTAACGGGGCGGGACATCCGGGAGATGGGCGGGGCTAGCAACCCCTCCATGCTCCCCAAGCCTTCATTACGCCCCGCCCCCTTTCTTACGCCCCTCCCCTTCCTTACACCACGCCTCCTTACGCCCCGCCCCCTTCTTACGCCCCTCCCCCTTCCATACACCACGCCTCCTTACGCCCCGCCCCCGTCCTTACGCCCCGCCCCCTTCCTTACACCACGCCTCATTACGCTCCGCCCCCTTCTTACGCCCCTCCCCCTTCCTTACACCACGCCTTCTTACGCCCCTCCCCTTTCCTTACGCCCCTTCATTAAGCCCCGCCCACTGCTTTGCAAACGCGTTCACATACAATAAACATTATAATTTGTCTTCTTGGTTCTTTCGGTAAAGTCACGTAAAATGGAAATAATAAAATAATGAAAATAAAACATAATAAAATAATTCTCACGACGTTTCGGCCACAACGCAAGTAGCCGTCCTCAGGTTGAGAACAGGTCTGTCGAGGAGAATAATTTTATTGTTTTATTTATTTTATTTTATTATTTCCATTTTACGTGACTTTACCGAAATAACCAAGAAGATGATTTCCTGCAGTCACGAAAGCTTTAAATCGAAATTGTAATTTGTTTCGATTTAAAGCTTTCGTGACTGCAGGGATTCATCTTCTTGGTTCTTTCGGTAAAGTCACGTAAAAGGGAAATAATAAAAGAATTATATTATTTTATTATGTTTTATTTTTATTCTTTTATTATTTCCCCTCTACGTGACTTTACCGAAGGAACCAAGAAGATTGTAATTTGTGATATACAAACGGGTTCATTCTGTCGTACTCTTTTATTGAACGAGGTTGTCAGTTTTAATCACGCAGCTGCCAATAGAGAGTTGTGTAACTTCGTGTGTTTGTTGTTGTTAATAGTTATGAGATATGTTTGTTAACTCGGGGATGTCTCACCGAGTCTCATGACTTTATGTATTGCATGTTGAACTTGTTTCTGACCGTACGTTGCCAACCGTGCGAATCGGAGTTCTAAAGAAATTCGTTTTCAAGGGGGTGTTGCCACGTTTTTGCAGTCGTTGGAGCGATGGTTGGTCGCGATGTATAATCCCAATGGAGTAATTCGTGGCGTAATTTTTCAAATTTGGCAAATTTGGAACAATACCGGCAACGCAGTGGGCCTCTACTGTTGTCATTCCCATCGCCGTGGAGAGCATCGTGAACGCACAAAGACGTCTCCACACGTTTACTTTACACACAACAGAGCCAAGCACGGTATCCTGATGGAATTGGTCTGTGTGCTTAAGTTTGTTGTCCTTCACCCGGCTAATTTTTGCACAGTCTTGCAAGACATGTACATGGTTTATTTTTGTGTTTTACATTTTTGATGTGAAATTTGAATAAATAAACGTACAAAAATGTACCCTCGTTTACTGTACCGTACTTACCACTCTACGCTCTTGTTTTCACAACTTGTGTTTGATGATCGCCAGACTGATGCAGCCCTTAGACCGGTGCTCGTGCGAATGCCAAATTACACAACGCACATTTCGCCGGATCGCACTGTGCACATTTTCTATTTTTATTCCTGTAGTTATTAGCCATGGAAAATGTATTTACGTGCAGTATTTTCATTGTTTCAGTTGTCGTTATGCTGTGTACAATGTACCGTACTTAATTTTTGACAATGAAATCAAGTATAGCAACTTTTTTTGGCACGCACGTGGTGGTTTCGCCGGATCGGCCCGGGGCCGCAGGATATTGTTAGAAGCAGCCCGATAATGAATCGATGATCAACTGTACATACGCACACGGTGTCGGCTGATCAGCTGAGTTCAGGCGAGGTCCGTAGTCATGTACGCTACAGCACGTGGGTTGGAACACCAGTGGCGTATAGCTATCGAGCGTGGTGGAGGGGGTGCAACTGCCCCACATGCCCGAGAGGCCCATGCCGCCGAGCTAAAAAATTAACCCGTAAAAACAAAGTTTTTCACTATAAATCCTTTATATGCGTGGCATCGGTTTTATTTTTTTTATTCATTTCTGTTTTTCTTGAGTAAGAGTTTCATTTTTATAGTATGTTGACACACATCCAGAATAATTTTCTGTGTTTAGGAAAAATATATGATTGTGTTAGTGAAATTTTTTTTTTCCTAAAAAGTGGAAAATTTTGGAAAAAAATTTTCACGAAAATAAATTGTCACGCACAACGAGTCTGTGTGCAAAATGTCAGCTCGATTGGATCACGGGAAGTGGGTTAAAAAACGACCAAAAGATTTGCACGGTCGTAAGCGCGCAAGCAAGCAAGTGAACTTAATATAAAGGATTTTAAAAGAGGTTTGGAGATTTTACTGGGGGGGGGGGGGGGGGGGAACAAAAAGGGCATTTAAATTTGGGGCACCATTCCCGATGCAAACCACGCTATTACTCAACTGATGTTCGTAGCGGGTCGGCTCGCTGTGAGCACAGTGCCAACAGGCGGTGGCATTCCCAAGTCACATGAGCCTTGTGGGCATCCAAGCACATGGGTGGGATGGCATCTTGCCATGCTTTGGTTATTATCTCTGTGCAAGTTAAGTCTGTGTAGTGTGCGTATTTGTGTAGGAGAGTGTTTGTGACATTGTGACTGGGGGCGTTCCTGCAAGTTTGTACTTTGATCAGTAGGCGGAAAAATGGGTCGGTGGCTGGAACCGCTGAACCAAACTTCAGCTTTTGTGCTTTCGTGACGCCACGTGCACAACAGGGCTGTACGTGGCTGCTGGGATACATTTGCTGGTTTAGAGTCTTTCAAGTGGTATTTTTAAAATTAGTTTTCCACATAAGTGTATGCGGCGACTGCAGTGGTTAGTTTGTGTTGCGCCCGAAACGTCGTGATTTATTTTATTTTATACCTACGTGACTTTACCGAAAGAACCAAGGAGAATAGTTGTGAAATTGTGAACACGAGAGGTTGCGGCTAAAACATCTCAAAAGACAGTCCACTTAAATCGGGTAAGTAATGCGGAATAAACACCGCAGCGTCTTATGTAATGTGCCCTGTGACAGTACTATTTACATTTTTCTTGGAAAAGTGAGTTGAATTCGTTTTAAATAAAAATATCCAATGTTTGCATGAGCTTTTGAATTTAATTATGTATGATAATTTAGTAAAAAAAAATATGCTGAATGGAAGGCCTTACAATACATTTGTAGGTGATGGGGGTTTTTACCAAACAACAACTGGCCTCTTAAGATTACACTCGCCACTTTCATGGTCCTCTTGGTGGACTATTTTTCTCGGATCGCCGGGTTCATAGTGCAGTGCACTCGTCACAGCTGACCCTCCGTGCTTTGCACGGGCGATTTGCGGTGGCGTTCTTTTGGACATGGGAATGCCAACCCATACGTAATCTCTAGCAGAGACGATGATGGTGATGAATAATGATGGTGGACTATGGATGGTGGTCGAGAAGAACTTAAATTGTGCCGTAAAGAAATTAATCCGTAAAAACAAAGTTTTTTCACTATAAATCCTTTATATGCGTGGCGGCTAGAGTCCTCTCGTCCTCTGGCTTGAGATGGCTGCCACCTATGGGTCAGATGATTAAGCAATTGGTAATTAAATAGAATTTATTTTTTCCTGAAAAGTGTAAAATTTTGGAAAACATTTTTCACGAAAATAAATTGTCACGCACAACGAGTCTGTGTGCAAAATGTCAGCTCGATTTGATCACGGGAAGTGGGTTAAAAAACGACCGAAAGATTTGCACGGTCGTAAGCGCGCAAGCAAGCAAGCAAGTGAACTTAATATAAAGGATTTAAAAACTAAATTTGTACACTCCGGTCATTCTCGTAGCGGCTGTTGGCTGGCCATCGAACAAAGACGGTCACTGCATCGCGCGCTTTCAGATGCGCTTCTGCGGCCGTCTGGAACGTTCTTCCTTCCAATATTAGACAGCCACTGCAGCTATGCACCTCAGATTAGCGCGGGTGGCTATGTACGGTGTGAAAGAAGTTCAACATCCATACTCGTTAGATACAGTGAACGCGTAATATACAACCAGGTTGAACCCGAAACTGTTCAGTTGAAAATATAATAGTTGGCTAATGTCACTCGTCAAGCTTTATGTTCAATCATTCTAATTATGATGCTAATTTCTTCACCCAGGAAAGCTTCAGTGATTGAAAACATATTTTTCACGAGTGTCCTGCATTGAGATTTTTGTTTCCCATAAGCAATTTCATGAGGGAGGAAAATGAAGAACCCTATGAGAACCGACCAAGGACACACAAGGGAATAGCACCGAGAGCTTTGCACAGATTCAATTATAAGTGCCATTACTTTTTACCTCCATGAAGTAACACGTCAGTATGTCTAAAGAAGAAATGTCAATCTGTGCATTGTGCCTGCTAAGCATTGGTCCAGCAACATCAAGCGGAGGAGACCATGTCGTCCGACACCAACGCTGCGGGGCCTCCGTGCTGCCTCTGCAGCCCCACGTGCGGGCTGCTGCTGCTGGTCATCGTGGGGGTGTGGGCGGCGTGGCGCTGGCGTGACAAGCGCCGGGTGGCCGGCGTGACGGGCCGCTGGGTGTTCATCACGGGCTGCGACTCGGGGTTCGGGCGGGCGCTGGCCGGGCGGCTCGACGCGGCCGGCCTGCGCGTCGTGGCGGCGTGCTTGGGACCTGCCGGCGAGGAGGAGCTGAGGAGGTCGTGCTCGTCGCGCCTCGTCACGCTGCGTCTCGACGTCACGGACCCCGAGAGCGTGCGTGCCGCTGTCCGCCGGGTGCGGGAGGAGGTTGGCGAGGAGGGTGGGTGCGATCGCGCGAAGCTCAGAAAATATCCGTCGTCTACACCATCGTCATCATTTTTGTTATTGCCACGTTGCTGTGGATTTATCGAAAAATGTTGTTCATAAGTGTATGGTGCAATCCCATGATGTGTGGATGTGCTGATGCCGGAACAGCGTGTTGGTAATTAAAAGCTCATGGGTTCCACAGAAGTTTAGCAACCTCCTACCGTTATTATTGAGCTGATCTGGCCAATGCCTTCCAACCACTCCAGCACAAAGCTTCGGCCAAAGTAATGCCCTCCCTTACTCTATGCTTGCGAATCGTGGACCCCCCTAATGGAAGAGCTTCATTGGTTACAAACATTAAGGCTGGCTTGCCTACAGTCCATCCTGGGTTTAACCAGGCTGGATTTGGACAAAGTCCCATCAGTGAGCTCCTCCGGCAGGCAAGGCTGCATTGGCTTGGTCATGTAGACTGCATGCCCGGCCACCGCATGCCCAAACAGATTTTGTTCGGCCGGATAGAGGGGGCTAAACAGGCGCAGCACGGGCTAGAGAAGACATGGAATGATGTGGTACATTGCTTGGTACAAAGTGCAGTGGTGACATCACCGCCACTCAGTGGCGAATGGTGGTTGTTGTTGTTGGTGCAATCACCAGTAGGGGGCACAGCTGATGCATCTGCCAGTCAACCCATGGCACCTGGATCTGTCCCATGGCCTCCTATCACCGAGTGGTGACGTTACCATCACTTAGTGGTAAATAGCGGGTATTGGTATTGGTGCACTCCCCATGGGGAGCAGTAGAATAGCGGTTAGCGTGCTGCGCAATGAACCCGGCGACCCGAGCTTGATTCTTGCTCATAGCCAACACCAGTGACGTTTATCTGAACTGGTCCTGGGCCTGCTCTAGGTCGACTGAGCCTCCATTGAGTGCATGGTGCGGTGTGTAAACGTCCCTACTAGGGAGACAAAGGTGACCGTGCATAGTGCTGGCCACTCACCCCCTTGTGTGCCATGCCAGCCTTCATAGGTGCTCGCTAAAAGCACTTGCCTCAACAGTCTGTTTAGGTTATATAGGGGATCTTTGTGATAATAGGTTTTTTCCCTTTTTTCTGGCAACAGAACAGGTGTTAAGATGTTAAAACACCAAACTGAAACCTTTTACAAGGAATAATGTCTGCATTAACCACAATGCTTGTGGTCAGAATGCAAAAAAAAACTGATAATATATGCATTGTTCTTGAAACTGATTGGTCCCCACCAGAGACAGCTTTCTTTTGAGCCTCGTCTCAAACAGTGTTAGACCAGAGGACTCCAAAAGGGGATCCTTGTCTTTGGTGCAATCTCCACTCTCTCTTCGCCTTGTCCAGTCGTCCAATGTCCACCCACACCCTAGTATCCATTCAATATCTATCGATTCGCAGCTTTCAGAGTTGTCAGTGCGAGTTGTGAGCACTCTCCATTCCATGCGTAGTGGCATTGGGGGATTATTTATACCCACTACACATGTGCATTGCTTATCCTCTCACTACTTTTGTTCTCAAACGCAATCGAAATGCTTTCTATCGCTGTGATCGCATTCCCCGTCGCTTGTGCTGTGCATTCTTTCTGCCACGGCTTCTTCTTCACCCCAGGCTTGTGGGGCTTGGTCAACAACGCTGGCCGCAGCATCCCCATCGGCCCTAACGACTGGATGACGACGGACGACTACCGCAGAGTGCTGGACGTCAACCTCCTGGGCATGGTGGACGTCACGCTGCAGATGCTGCCCCTGGTGAAGCAGGCTCGTGGTCGGGTCGTCAACGTGGCCAGTATTCTAGGGCGGGTGTCCATCTTGGGCGGTGGGTATTGCATCTCCAAGTTCGGAGTGGAGGCCTTCTCCGACACCCTCAGGTGCGGTAAGATTCATGGTCACGGTGATGACGGTGTCGCCCATATTAAAATGATGACTTGTTCAATAATATCGGCATAATGGTGAGCATACTGGAAGTGCAATCCAGAAGCCGTCAGTTCGATCTCACAATCATTGTTTGACCGTACTTGATTCACCATTGGGCCTGTGGCAGCCATGGGATGGTGGAGTCATGAAGCCCATAGACATTCGGGTCCAGCCAACACAATAAAATCCAAAAAATTTCCTCCGTTAATAATGACATGCACATGTTTTATTGTTGGAGTGTACCACGTGCCATAGACATTGAGTGATATACCAAATTGCGCGATGGCGCTTGTTCGGACAAAGCTATGAGAGAGAGAGTGGGGGATGCCAGCCATCCATAATTTGGGTTCCGTGCGTGTCTTCTGCGTCCGCTGTAGGCGCGACATGCGTGCGTTTGGGGTGAAGGTGTCCATCGTGGAGCCGGGGTTTTTCCGTACGGCTGTCACTGACAATTCCCTCCTCGAGGTGGATCTGAGGAAGCGCTGGGCACAGCTGCCATCTGTGATGAAGGAAGATTACGGCAGCGACTACCTCGACAACTGTAAGATTCAATTCTAACATCTCGCCCCACTACCCTCCGTGCACTCTCCTTCGTCTCCCCTGTCATCTCACGCTACTCACCTCCATACACTATGCTACCTCTCCCCTTCTCATCTCACTTTACTCACTTCTACCCACTTTCTGCTCCAGCAGCCAAGGCGTTCTGTTGAAGCTCCCAGTCAACCTTTACTCAGTGGGAGGTTGCTCATTCTCTCGTCTGCTGCCTTCATGGTCTGGAACCCCCCCCCCACTTCCCATCTATCTGTGCTGTCGACTCGCTGCCCCTGTTCAAGATGTTCCTTTTTGCTTTTACGATGACCAACTGCCTCTTTAATTCTCTAAAAAAGTAATATGTCGACTGTATTTTGTTCAGCGTCGAAAGATATGGCCGCAGTTAGTCGCAATATAGTCAGGAGTGGAAGTGGAATGCTGGTATAAACCAAGTGCAGTAGCGGCAGGTAGTATAAATATAAATATATTTCTCTATATATCTAGATATGCAATTCACAAGTTTCTGTCCATCGTGCTGTGGATCTCCCAAATGCTACGTGGGAGGAAAACACACACACACACACAATTGGAAAAAGTCTCTGATCAATCATTACACTGCTTAATTATATTAAATGAACGCGCTGCTGAAACAGGCACAAATATTGTAATTGTATGCGTCAACGCTCGCGTTCACCAATCCCCTTGCGGAGAGCCCCCCTAAAGGGGGTATATGGCCTGAGATTCCATGCTAACAGTACACAATTCATAATAAAGATTTTCGGGTTAGATCGCGTAAGTATAAATGTGTCGTTAATCCGCCACCACCCGACACAACCAACCTGTAAGGTTTGTCACGTAAACAACACGTGCCAATTAGTTACTACATCAGCCCACCAGTGTGTTGGAGAGTAAATACACAACATTTACAATACGAGTACGATGTTCCACTCGTAATTGCATCATGCATCATCGGGCGATTTGGCCAGAATTGTGAGCATATCTACCTGCTTTTGGTCTTAAATAGAGCAAGATAGTCATCACTGTGAGCCAAACAGCCAAACGTTATCAGACGCCTGTATGATTGCAGATTCACGTCATCACCCCACACAGAAATCTTCTCTCATCAAGATGATCATACATTGGTCTAAAACAGTGTCAGATGGTGAAAGTCTGAGGAGAGAGATTCAACATGTCAAAGAAGCTCTACAATTAAATGGTTTCAACAATGTTCAAATTAACATAGCATTGAATGACAAACCCAAATCGAACAGCAATAATGTCGAAAGTAATAAAGTTATTAAACAATTAAAAAAACATACATTGCGGGAGTAACTGACAAACTAGTTTAGGAAAAAATTATCAGAGTGAGATTTAGCATGGTATACAAAATACAAAAACTAGTATCTTTTACTACAGATGCATTGCCGAAGTTATCAACAGATTAATTGCTCTTGTGGATAATGCTATGTTGGACAGAGGGGACAAAACATTAGCGTACAACTAAAAGAACACCAAATAAATATTAAATACTCAGAAACACATCTGTCGGCAGTTGCAGAACATTCTTGCCAACAAAGACATTCAATTGATTTTAATAGTGTTGAAGTGTTGTCTAAAACGAATTATAGCTGGCCAAGACTAATTCGAGACTCTATTGAAATTGAGAGAGGTACAAATATCTGTAACTGCTCTGACAGCTATAGACTTAGTGTGGCCTGGAAGCGTATTAAGTAATACACCTTACAATTGTATCCCTTCTAAAGGCATCACATACTAATTAACTGTGATTAGCAATCCATTGTTATTTCATTACAAGTGTAGTGTACTAATTTAGAGACACTAGTCGGAGGCACTCTCTTTTATTCCGGCACTTACAGCCATAGGGGATAACTACATACCGGGTCAGGACAGACAACATTCTTCCAGACCCACAGCTTCGAAGAGGCGAAGCCCAAAACGACCGCAGCATGACGAGTTCCACTCCAGATGGCAGCAGCTGTGAGTCGGAGCTCGCCTTTTATCCTCCCCAGCGTGAACAGGCTCCGCCCTCGGCTACGCACCCTTCCGGATCCCCCAGAAGGCTCTGGGCTTCGCCCACGGGTCCAACTGATAGAACGGGCTCCTACCTCCACTGCCATTTTCTACCAGTGCCCAGCGCCCCGTGCTCCAGTGACTCATCCTATGTCACTACACAAGTAACCCCCCTCTGCTCTCCGCACTTGTTTGGCCTACAGTGATGACGTTGTCTTGCTCTATTTAAGACCGGAAGCAGGTAGATCTGTTCACAATTCTGGCAAAATCGCCCAATGATGTAGGATGTAATTACCAGCAGAACGTCGGACTCGAATTGTAAATGTTGTGGATTTACTCTCCAACACCGGTAGGCTGAAGTAGTAACGCATTGGCATGTTTTGTTTACGTGACAAATCTTACTGGTTGGTGGTGGCGGGTTAATGAAACATGTATGCTTATATTATGAATAATAATGGTGGCGAAAGCCGGCATCTCAGGTACACAAAATCATAATAATAAAACAAAATCTTGAATCTCACTACAATGAGACTGACTAGTTTTTTTTTATTTCCCTGAACTTTGCAGACATGTGGCTGCAGAAATCCATTCTGGCTCGGCTGTGCGACGGTGACCTCTCAAAGGTCACCTGGTGCATGGAGCACGCGTTGGTCGCCACTCACCCGCGCACACGCTACGGCGCGGGCTGGGATGCCAAAATCGCTTGGTTGCCGATCTCCTATCTCCCAACTTTCATGACCGACTTCCTGCTGGCAATGATTCTGCCGCGTCTCGCCGTGGCCACAAAAGTAAGGCCATGAACCGGAATAGTGCGAACTCCACAAGATGTTAACTACCTCGCCTGGTATACAAGACGTCGTGGGTTTGATCCCGATCCTGACGCCTGTTGTATATTTGGAGTTTGCATGTTCTCTCTTTCGGTGGTGGCGTGCATATTTTTACGGGTCCTTCAGTTTTTCCCTCCACATTTTATGGGTGCTATAAATTTCCACATAAGCCGCTTTATAGAGCTTTTGTTTGTGTCGCGCGTGTTACGCCGCTACCTTGCGTGTTCAGTGGTACCCTTGCATGGAAAGATGGATTGGTTTGTCGCAGATTTCAGTTTATTTTTCGCGCTTGCGTGATGTTTGGGTGCCTCGCCAGAAGATCCACAAGTCACCGCTATTGAGTAAAACCGATCTTAAAACGTGCGCGTGTAAATTACTGTGCTGTAAATCAATCCCATCGTGTAACCGACCCTTTAAAGTGGAAACGTCGCTCAATATTTGAAAATGAATTGATATTAAAATGAATAAACGTTATCCATTGTTGTACTCTACTTATATGCACCCCAGCCTTCGCCAACCCGCATCGCCAAATGGTGGCGAGATGTTAACTGCCTTGCCTGTTATTCAGGAGGTCGTGGGTTCGATCCCGACCCTGACCCCTGAATATTTGGAGTTTGCATGTTCTTCCTGTGGTCGTGTTGATTTTTCCTCGGGTCCTCTTTTTTTTCCCTTCCACATTTAGAAACATGCGTTAAGATTATATTATTTGGCTGCTTTAAATTTACACACGATAAGCCACTTTGTTGAGCTGTCATTTGTGGCCAGGTCGCTTCTGAAACAGAGCTACGTAGCTCAGTGGGCCTTACCTAGTAAAATACAAAAAAAAACGTTTAGTTTTTCAGGTGGGATGGATTTTTGTAGCACGCTGCGCTAAGACTCCCTGCACTCGCGAATCTCTGACCAAATGTTGCGTGCGCTCAGTTTGATTCACACGTTTTACTTAGGCATGCTGCCATTGAAGTGGTGTAACAGTCAGCACACTGGACTTGCAATCCATGGGTCGCCCGATCAATCTCCCAGCGCGGCTGTTGAAACAATGGCGCAAGTTTCTTAAAGCCCCTACTGCCTTTGTCCACCCAGCAACAGAAATGTGTAGGTTGGGTGTAGTGGGGTAAAGTGTGGGCACTCCTCCCACTCCTTCCATGACATATGGCCAGTGGAGATTTGGAGTCCAAAAGCACTCTCCATAGGGTCCTCTCAAGTGCATCCCTGCTAGTGGAGGCCCATTGTTACGATGATTATTTTTTTCAAATGGATTACTTTACGCTCTGCATGACGCGTCGCCGGGTGGGGGGGGGCGCGGGGAGTGGGGGGTTCGTCGCTGTCGTCCCAGCGGCAGCTGTGCGACGCCGCGCTACAGCCCGGCGTCGATGTGGATCGCCACCACGTAATCCTCGGACGCGTTGCTGATCTGGAAGAAGGCACTACACAAGTAACCCCCCTCGCCCGTGCAGCGCCCGCCCGACAAGTTGCCGGAGATGACGTCACAGTGGGTTCCCCGGCTGGCAGGCTGGACTGGAGGGTCGCGTCGAGGTCCCCTGCGGAACGGTGATGTATGTTTGTATGTATGTTGAAGCTCTTCTTTCGAACCATACATATCCGACTGTGATATAATCGGAGGTGCGGGGGAAGGACAACGAGTGAAACGCAAAAAGCTGAGTTCAAGGGAGGTCCGTCGCCATGTACGCTCCAGAAAATGGGTTGGTACACCAGTGGCAATAGCTATAGAGCGTGGTGCAGGTGGTGAAACTGCCCCACATCTCCAAGGGGCTCATGCCACCAAGCTAAAAAGAGGTTAGAGATTTGATTGGGAGGGTGGAGGGCATTTAAATTCCGGGCAACATCCCCTATGCCAACCACGCTACTACGCAACTGACGTACGGGTCGACTAACAGTAAGCATAGTACCATGTTATTGGGAATACAGTAGCCGCAAAATCGTGATAAATGTGTAGTGGCGTAACGCGCGCAGGGTTTGCAAACAGCAGTTGCATTCATGTACGGGGTTGCAACCAGTGAGGTTAGCTCCGGATAAGCAGGTGCAGTCGGGTGGCCTGGGTGATAGGGACAGAGAGACGCCAGCAATTAGGGAAAGAGGCAGTGATAGGCTGGCTGCAAATGCAAACGCGGGGTAGGCGCCACGGAGGCGAGAGATAGAGGCGATAAGGGGGAGAACACGTGCAAGAGACGCCGGAAGGACGCCGGCTTAGTGAGGGCCATCTGAGGGCACTTAATGAGGAGGGGGATATAAGGGGAACATGTGAAGCAATGGGGTTGAGTTGGTTGGAGATGAAGCAGTGAACAGTATTCAAGACAAGCCCTGGACCTCGCCCTCCACACCTCGTCCTCCCCAGCGCTGTTGGCTGATTCACCCGCTGGGGGCACGGGCGAGGTTGGAGGTGCGGGAGTCGACAGGCTAGCAGTGGAGAGGCTAGCGGAATCTTTAGTCTGAGTGTGATAGGCTAGCGGGGTGAGAAGCTAGCAGAGTATAGAGAGAGAGTCCGTGACAGGCTAGGAGAGCGGGGAGTAACTGGCTAGTGGAGCGAGAGAGAGTGAGCTCGAAGTGGCAGTTGAGCGGAGGAAGAGAGGAAGAGTTTGCGACAGGAGTACGTGGGTGTTGAACATGAGACGCATCCGTGTGGGATGCTGCAAATTAAGTTACGTGAATAAACACCACACTAAAAATGCATCTGACAAGTCATATGTGCCTCATGCGCATCCAAGCGCATGGGTGGGGTGGCACTGTGGCATGATGTGGTTTTCTCCGTGTAGGTTAAGCCTGTAGTTTGCAGATTTGCAAGGCCGCTTGTTGTGACCTTGTGATTAGGCGTTCCTGCAAGTTGTACTTTGGTCAGTGGGCGGGAAAATCGGTGGGTAGCTGGAACCGCTGAAACAAACCTGAGCTTTTTGTCGTTTAGTGACGTCTCGTGCACAACAGGGCTGTACGTGGCTGCTGGGATACATTTGCTGGTTTAAGAGTCTTTCAAGTGGAAGTTGTTCTTATTTTTACACCTAAATGTACGGGGCGACTGCAGTGGACAGCTGTGAAATTGTGAAAACGAGAGATTGTGGATATAACGTCTAAAAAAAAATCAGTCCATTTAAATCAGGTAAGTAATGCGCAAATGACACCGTGGCGCCTTAGTAAAAAAAAACTATATTTTTTGCCAAGCCACTGCTGAACGGAAGGCCTTACAATACCTTTGTAGGTCAAGTGGGTTGTTTTACCAAGCTACAACTGGCCTGTTAAGATTACACTCGCCACTTTCATGGTCCTCTTGGCTGGGTTCATAGTGCAGTGCACTTGCCAAAGTTCCCCCTCCGTGTTTTGCACGGGCGGTTTGCTGTGGCGTTCTTTTGGAGATGGGAATAAAAACCCGTGCATGGGCCTGGCCACTTCACGTATCTAGCAGGGACGACGACGATGATGACGGGGGTGGACGATGAATGGCTGTCGAGAAGAACTTAAATTGTGCTGTAAAAACTGAATTTTTACACTGCGGTCATTCTCGTAGCGGCTGTTGGCTGGCCATCGAACAAAGACGGTCACTGCATCGTACGCTTTCAGATGCGCTTCTGCGGCCGTTTGGAATGCTCTTCCTTCCAATACTGTATTAGGAAGCAATCCCAGTGTTGCACTTTTCAATCTCGATTGAAAACTCATCTCTTTCGAACTGATTTTTGTACATAGTTTATTGTCATTGCCCTGCACCTCCTTTTCTCGCATTCGTACATACAAACTCGTCGGATACATTGAACGAGTAAGATACGACCTGGTTGAACCTGAGACTGCTTGGTTCAAAATATAATAGTTGGTTACTGTCACTTATCATGATTTTGGTTCAATCATGCAAGTGACGATTTTAATTTCTTCACCCTTGAAAGCCTCAGTGATTTAAAAAATATTTTTCATGAGGGTCCTGCATTGGGATATTTGTCCAGTTTTATTCATGGGTGGCTTGATGAGGGAGGAAACTGAAGTACCCTTTGATAATTCACCGCGGACACACAAGGGAATAGTACTCATAGCTTCGCACAGATTTAATTGTAAGTGCCATTACTTTCTATCTTTAGGAAGTAACATTCCGCAAGAAGAAATATTTTAATTCTGTACATATTGCCTGCTATGACTTATGGTTTAGAAAAATGGACAAAGACGATTGAACAAGAGATGAGAAGTGTGCAAAGAACCACGCAGAGAGAGAGAGAGAAACCGATAGATGATGTAAATACATTGAGAGACTAAAACGGAAACACATGGACTATATAGCCACCACAATTGAGAAACACATGTACGTTTGTAGAACTTCTTTTGCACTGTACGTAGCCAACTGTCCTCATCGAAGCTCTTCTGATCCTCCCCCCCACCCTTCTGCCGCCAGAGACATCAAGCGGAGGAGACCATGTCGTCCGACACCAACGCTGCGGGGCCTCCGTGCTGCCTCTGCAGCCCCACGTGCGGGCTGCTGCTGCTGGTCATCGTGGGGGTGTGGGCGGCGTGGCGCTGGCGTGACAAGCGCCGGGTGGCCGGCGTGACGGGCCGCTGGGTGTTCATCACGGGCTGCGACTCGGGGTTCGGGCGGGCGCTGGCCGGGCGGCTCGACGCGGCCGGCCTGCGCGTCGTGGCGGCGTGCTTGGGACCTGCCGGCGAGGAGGAGCTGAGGAGGTCGTGCTCGTCGCGCCTCGTCACGCTGCGTCTCGACGTCACGGACCCCGAGAGCGTGCGTGCCGCGGCTCGGCGGGTGCGCGAGGAGGTTGGCGAGCAGGGTGGGTGTGATCGCACGAAGCTCAGAATATAACCGTCGTCGTCGTCATCATCGTCACCATCATCATCGTCGCTATTGTTCTCGCTGTATTTATCGACAGATGTTTGTTCATTACTGTGTGGTGCAATCCCCAGTCGGGGGCACACCTGGGTCTGCCCCATGACCTCCTGTCACTTGGCCTCGAAGTGCACCTGGCCTGGCACAGGCGCCGTTGTGATGTCACCGTAGATGGC
This sequence comes from Lampetra fluviatilis, assembly GCF_964198595.1. NCBI lineage: Eukaryota > Metazoa > Chordata > Hyperoartia > Petromyzontiformes > Petromyzontidae > Lampetra > Lampetra fluviatilis. The sequence goes on from NC_136298.1 coordinate 8,678,717, forward strand.
GATTGGTGGATATTGCTATCGGTGTAATCCATGTGGGCAGCGGTAGTGTAGCGGTTAGCGTGCTGTGCTATGAATACAGCGACGCGAGTTCAATTCCCGCTCAACACCGGTGACGTTTAATTGACACGGTCATAGGCCTCATCTAGGTCGACTCAGCCTCAATTGAGTACCTGGTGCAGTGTGTAAACATCCCCACTAGGGAGTCAAAGGCGACCGTGCGTGGTGCTGGCCACCCACCCCCTGATGTGCTGTGCTGACCTTCATAAGTGCTACTCGTGAACAGCACTTGCTCCAACAGTCTGTTAAGGTTATACGGGTGATACTTTTCGTTGTCTTTGGTGCAATCCCAACTTTCTCTTTCTCTTTGCCTTGTCCAGACGTGCACTGTCCACCCACACTCTAGTATCCTCTCAATATCTATCGCTTTTCAACTCACAGAGTTGTAAGAACGAGTTGTGAGTGCTGTCCATTACGTGATCTCTTTTAAAAAACACAACCTCTTTGGTGCATTGCTTATCCTCTCACTACTTTGCTTTCTATCGCTGCGATCGCATTCTCCATCACTTGTGCCGTGCCTTCTCTCCGCTACGGCTTCTTCTTCGTCCCAGGCTTGTGGGGCTTGGTCAACAACGCTGGCCGCGTCATCCCCGTCGGCCCTAACGACTGGATGACGACGGACGACTACCGCACAGTGCTGGACGTCAACCTCCTGGGCATGGTGGACGTCACGCTGCAGATGCTGCCCCTGGTGAAGCAGGCTCGGGGTCGAATCGTCAACATGGCCAGTATCGTGGGGCGGTTGGCCGTCATGGGCGGCGGGTACTGCATCTCCAAGTTCGGAGTGGAGGCCTTCTCTGACAGCCTCAGGTGCGGCAATATTCGTGGTCACGGTGAGGGCGGTGGCAGTTCTGGCCGCACTAAAAGATAGACGTGACTTGTTCAGTAATATCGGTGCCATGGTTAGCATACTGCGACCGAATCTCCTAAAAAATTGCACACTTCAGTTGGCGGTTGACGTTCAAAGTGGACTGTGACCCTCCAAGGAATGGCATCATGGGATGGTGGAGACTACCGCCTCAATGCCCTCTGTGAGTCATTAATCCCATATGTATTCGGGTCCAGCGAACCCAGAGGTCGGCAACCTGCAGTTTCGGAGCTGCATGCGGCTCTTTTAGGGCTGCTTCGTGACACGTTATTTATTAAGAGCCACTGTCTCGTATTCACATGTATTGCCGCTATTTCAATATTGAGATGATTACAGAATTACAAAAAGGGGCTCTTCTTGTTACTTTGGTTGCTGACCCCTGAGCCAACCCAATAAAATCTCAACAATGAGCTCGGATAATAATGACGCGCACGTGTTATATCGTTGGAGCGTACCACGTGCCATAGACATTGAGTGAATACCAGAGTGTGCTTTGGCTTTTTTTTGGACAAAGCGATGAGTGAGAGTGGGGGATGCAAGCCATCCATCATTCATCGTTTGGGTTCTGTGCGTGGAATGCCGCCGTGTCTTCTGCGCCTGATGTAGGCGCGACATGCGTGCATTTGGGGTCAAGGTGTCCATCGTGGAGCCGGGGGGTTTCCGTACGGGTATAATTGACGTTACCGCTATCGAGGAGGATCTGAGGAAGCGCTGGGCACAGCTGCCGTCTGTGACGAAGGAAGATTACGGCAGCGACTACCTCGAAAAATGTAAGATACAATTCTAACATCTCGCTCCACTACCCTCCACACACGTTCTAGTCCAGCAGTCATGGCGTTCTGTTGAAGCTCCCAGTCAACCTTTACACAGTGGGAGGTCGCTTATTCTCCTTTGCTGCCTTCATGGTCTGGAGCCCCCTTTTCCCAGCCATCTGTGCTGTCGGCTCCCTGCTCCTGTACAAGTTCAGTCTAAAAACCTTCCCTTTTCCTATTAGGATGACTAACTGTCTCTTTCATTTTCTGTAAAAGAAACATGTCTATTGTGTTTTTGTTCAGCGTCCTGAGATATGGTCGCAGTCAGACACTATATTATCAGTTTCACACGTAAGCCTTCGTGACCAATATCATCCATAATACAGGTTTTTTGGGTTGGATCGCGTAAATATATAAATCTGGTGGTGGGTTTAACGACACATTTATATATTTACGCGATCTAACCCAAAAAAACCTGTATTATAGACTATACAGTCAGTTAGACACTATTTATAGTCATGAAAAATAAGAATATGCTTTACCTTTTCCGGAAATTAAACAGGTGTTAAGATGTCTAATGACCAAATAGATACCTTTTGCAAGGAATAAAGTCTGCACTAACCACACATACTTGTGTCAAAACAGTCAAACAAGCATGGTCAGATAATGTATGCACTGATTGGCCTACACCAGAGACAGCCTTCTTTATGGCCTAGTCTTACCAGTATCAGACCAGAAAATGCCAGAAGGTGTACAATACAAAGACAATGCACGTATCAGACCATTTAGAGCTCGGGTTTAGCAGTTATATCTATGGGTGTGCTGGCAGGGTGGAGGAACTGGGGCAAGGGTCACGGAAGACCTCATCGGGAGGCCCCTGGAAGCCGCTAGTGGGTTCGAGAAGGGAGGCGCAGCCAGGGCGGAGCCAGGCCGCGCCGAGTAGAATAAAAGCAGCCGAGAGCGGGAGCTCGGGGCTGCCGGTTCAGGAAGTGGACTCGTCTCGTCGTCGCTGTCGTCTTCGCCGCCTTCCTCGACGCCGCCTTTGCCCGATAATTTCGCGGCTGGACAGTAGTTGGCTGTCTCGGTCGACGACGCTGTCGGTGCAACGCGGTCAGGGTCGTGTCTAGGCCGGGCTGTACTGCAGCGTGGTCGAGAGAGGAGGCGATCCGTGTGAGTGTGAATGGCCGTAGTCAGGGGCGGTTTCTTCATTAGGGCGATTGGGCGACGCACCACCAATGTCATTCAACCACAGAGTCATGCTAGCCGTCACTGTGCCTCTGGATATAGTCCAATCAGCGTCATGTCACGTTCTGTGGAGTACCGCCTCTTCTTGGGCGATTTCACTCCGGCTGAGAATCGCCCCGAGTGGCCCCATAGACTTACATTCAAAGATGTTTTTTTTCAAAGGGCGGGTGCTGCAATGCATTCTCTATGGCTTCCGGGAGGGCTCGCACTAACGTGCTTACGTCATCATACGTAAGCACGTTTCATCCAACAATATTATTTGTCGCTTCCTAGTGGAATCTTTAATAAAAGAAACTTGAGTGGATTGTATTAATAGTGAGTATAGAAACAAACAAGATGTATTGTAAGAGTCACTTTATTTTTCATTAATATTAAAGAAGTGAAGTTGCCTTTACATGCTTAAGCTGTTAATTTATCCATTGCATGGGTGGACCTTATCCTTATCAATCATCCAGACATTTGCCCCCCCTGAGAGATTTTGCTGGAGCCGCCACTGGCCATAGTGGTGTAACGGAAATAAATAAGAGAGAAGGTGCCACCTGCAACTACCTCATCTCCGACAGAATGTGCTACACACACACACACCGAGGAGGACACTACATATACATATATACAGACAGACACTTGTGAATTGCATATATGCACATATATGTAGATATATCTGCATGTATTTCTACATATATCTGCATCTACATATATGTAGATGTATCTATATTTATCTACGTATATGTAATTCACAAGTGTCTGTCCATCATGCTGTGGATCTCCCAAATGCCACGTGTGAGTTAAACATATGTACAATTGGGAAAATGTCTGTGATTAAACATAAAATACATATATTACATTGCTTCATTATATTAAATGCGCTGTGTGAAACTGGTAAAGACATTGTAAATGTATGAATCAGCGCTCGCGTTCACCACCCCCTTTGCAGAGAGCCCCCCCTCCCAAAGAGGGTATTAGGCCTGCGATGTCATGCTCACAGTACACAAATAATAACACTGGTCAACACACTTTTTCTGGCATAAGGTATTCCAACAGGCTTAAGGTAATTTTGGGTTGCTGGTTCCAAATCTGGCATCAGTTTTTGTCTATCACATCAGGTTTTTGAGATATCAAATATTGCATTTTCAATAAAAATATTAAATAAATGTGGATATCTACATAAAATGATATTATAAACACACTATCCTAAAAATACAGCACCATATTTTAACACTAAAGCAGTCACTGACTCGCAACAACTTGCAATCATAAGTGACAGAGTTAATTTCGGGTAAAATCAATGAAAATGGGGTATGCCGATAGCATAAAATGAGATGTGATAGAGCAAATCTGAGATCAGATTTGGAATCAGCACCCTGAAATGAGTCTAAAACAGCTGCAAAAGTCCAGGCCAGAAAAAAATGTTTTTTTTTGTTGTTGACCAGTGTAATGAATATCTTGACTCCCACTGCACTGAGACTGACCATTTCTCCCCTGCCACCCCCCCCCCCTGAACTTTGCAGACATAAGGCTGCAGAAATCCAAGTTGACTCGGCTGTGCGACGACCTCTCAAAGGTCACCTGGTGTATGGAGCACGCCCTGGTGGCCACTCACCCGCGCACACGCTATGGCGCTGGTTGGGATGCCAAACTCCTTTTAATCCCGCTCTCCTACCTCCCAACTTTCATAAGCGACTTCCTGCTGGCAATGATTCTGCCCCGTCTCGCCGTGGCCACAAAAGTAACGCCCTGAACCGGAGCAGTGGGGGCTCTGCCCACGGTGGTGATATGTTAACTACCTCGCCTGGTATACAGGAGGTCGTAGGTTTGTTCCTGATCCTGACGCCTGCTGCTGTATATTTGGAGTTGCATGTTCTCCCCATGGTCGCTTGGATTTTTCTTGGGGTCCTCCGGTTTTCCCCTCCTGAAAAAGAGCAGTATAGCTCAGTGGGCCTTACCTGGTAAAATAAAAATAGTTTAGTTAATAGTTTAGTAAGTGAATTCTGGCAGTGGAGGTTGTGATCTAGGTTTGTCAGATGGCAAAATGATCTCTGAACAAAGTTCTGTAACATGTATGGGATTTGCTAATGTTAAGAATGATTTTAAGAATATCTTTTTGTGGACGACGACACCAACTTTCAATATCGGGTTGGCTTAACATGGTGACTGCCCTATTCTGCATGGTGTAGGTTCTGTGATTAACAGCGTAGTCCATTGGTAAAAATATCGTGATTATCATGGCTCGCAAATATAACGTTTTCAGATTGTATTTCTCACTAAATAATTGTGAAATAATGAAAGCACAATATTTAATGTTTTAAATAAATATCTATGAACTGTTACATTTGAAATGACGCTGATGACCATATACTAAGAGCCTAGATTTGAAGCTTTCGTGACTGCAAGGATTCATATTCTTAGGTTTTTTCGGTAAAGTCACGTAGGTAAAAAATTCAAATGAATAAAAGTAAAATAAAAAATAAAATAAAAATTACGACGTTTCGGAGGCAAGCTTGTGTTGCCTCCGAAACGTCGTGATTTTATTTTATTTTTACTTTTCTTAATTTTAATTTTCAACTACGTGTCTTTACCAAAAAAAAACATAAGAATACTAAGCGCCTCTTTATTTTAGACACAACTACAACTCGAGGTCCCAGCTTCGTTCTTGCTCTTGAAGCTTGTCCCTTCCCTCAAACGTCCCCTCTCCTCGTGCTCTCCCCTTTTATCCTTCTCGAGCCCCCTCTCTCGAACTATCCCTCACTGTTTTCCCCGCAGCCAATCCCCGTCTTCCTCCTCCAACGGTTCCCAACCGTCGCCTCCAGGTTCCACTCTGTTTCCCACTTTTTCCCATTTAAATATTTCCTTCAATCTCTTCAAACCCTGCCTCCAGGCCAATCATTGTGGAGGCATCTTCCCGCCAATAGGAGGCCTTGGCCTACTTTTTTTAATTACAGTGGCTGCACATTGGCTTGGGGTGAGTGCCTCTTAATTTCGGTCATTACACATTCGTTATTGGGTCAATATATTTCCGAAGTAAATGACCGCGTGGTGGTTATATGTCAACATGTTTGTCGTGCATTTTAAAAAAAATTATGTGTCTTTAGGTATACTCTTTTTACATGCAATGATTAGGGTGACTTAATGGAAAGCCTTATGATGATTAAACTGCAATAAAGAACCTATCAATAAATAATTGTTGAAGTATAGTAAAACACACAAAAATATTTGAAAACCAAAAGCACAGCTAGAGGAAACTGATATAGCTAGTAATGGGCATATAGCAAATATGAGTATCGTTTTGTGACAAGATGTATTGCTGCGACTAGCGTTTGGGATTGCAACGATGCTGAACGGTGTTGGGAACTGATCCCCGGCCACCTGTGTGACGTCGCTATCTCAAAGCAATCAGCAACGACGGCCGTGCTGCCAATGTCGGACAATTGGTCATCTTGCCGTACAGTTTCACCAGCGCTCCCCGCTACACGCATGGGCGCACTCAAGATGCCATGACACACGTGCAAAGCTTCATCACTTTCACCTGCAACCCTTGTTGGGAGAAAGTGGCTCGTGAACTGATGGAAGGGCAAAAACGACACAATCGCCATGATTTGTTGGCCAGAGTATTGTGCCTACAACTGGTGCAAGAATAGGGTAATAAAGTGTAAGCAGGTGACTTGTAACAACGTGTCCGACTGAGTGATTTTACAAGACACTACACCTGGTAAACTGAAACACAGTATATTCGAGATTACAAGTTTTCGTGACTGCAAGGATCCATACTCTTTGTTTTTTTCGGTAAAGTCACGTAGAAAAACAAAGAGTATGAAACAAAGTACAGTTGTTTAGTCGGGATATGTTTTTGTAGAACGCTGCGCTAAGACTCCCTGCACTCGCGAATCCCTGGCAGAATGTGTGCGCTCATTTCGATTCACGCGTTTCACTTTGGCATGCTGCCACTTGTGGTGGTGTAAACAGTCAGCAGTTGAAACGATGTCGCAAGTTCCTTAAATCCACAACTGCCTCTGTCCACCCAGCAGCAGAAATGTTGAGGTTGTTTGTCGTGTGGCAAAGTGTGTGCACTCCCACTCCTTCCATGACATATGGCCAGTGGGGAAGAGGGGGCCAAAAGCACTCTCCACAGGGGCCTCTCAAGAGCTTCCCTCCTAGTGGAGGCCCATCTGCCAGCTGTGGTGTGAGCAAGTAATTGCAGGGCTGCACCTTCACCTTTTAATTTCAGATATAGACCAGTCACATGTGGATTAACGTGTGCACGTTTTATTGATCACAGCAGATGAATACATATGGCAGTACAGCAAACGGCCGGCTGATTTGAGGCGGTTGAAGCAAGCGGCGGCTGCGTCCTGACTTTGAACGTCTTCGTTTCGATCATCATCATTATTGTTACGATTTTTTTTATCGATCATGTTCCGCTCTGCGCGACGCGTCGCCGGGGGGCTGGGAGGCTGGGTTCATCATCGTCGCTGTCGTCCCAGCGGGAGCCGTGCGACACCGCGCTACAGCTTGGCGTTGACGTGGATCGCCACCACGGGATCCTCGGACGCGTTGCTGATCTGGAAGAAGGCGCGACCATCGCCCCCCACGGAGATCTGCGCGCCCGTGCAGCGCCCGCCCGACAAGTTGCCGGAGATGACGTCGCAGTAGGTTCCAGCCGGCAGGCCGGTCTGGAGCGTCGCGTCAAGGGCCCTGTGGAACGGTGACGTACATATGCTTGTACGTATGCATATTTGTATGCATGTATATATGTTGACACTTCTATCACACCATACATAGACAACCGTGCTAATCGGAGGTGTAGAGGAAGGACAACAAACGAAACGCAAAAGGTAGTTCGAAAAAATGAATTTTGAATCTAGATTTCAAAGTGCATAGCTCCAGTGGCTTTCTATTATCGGAGGGCAGTCGACACGGTAGACAAAACAAAAAATATCCACGCGTTCTCTCGGTGGATTGTAGTGGCGGACGTTGCTTGCTTTTGGCCACTGGCACAATTGTATTTGTCGTCGATTGTGCTTTCAGCATAGTGTAACGAGATGACGAGGGAGGTCCACGTTGAACTCTCACATTGACCAGTGTGTCGTGACCCCCAGTGCGTTAGAGCAATGCTCGCTGGAGGAGATATCTTCAAGGAAGATTCTACGCCTCGCCTAGTTTGTCTAGCAGCTCGACTGCCCTCGTCATAACTGTAGGCTCATGGGCCACCAACTTTGGACATTTTCTGAATTGTATTTCTGTAGATAATATTTTTGTTCACGACCTACATCGTCCTTTGCAGTCGTTTTTCTACGTACGGTGTGGACGCCAGCATCGATGTCGTCGGGCTCGCTTATGTACGACCAGCGCCGACAGCTGCAACCGTGGCAACTAGCGGTGTATACTGGACGCATTGCGCCGGAAATTAAGCCAGTCGTGCTCACCAGTCATCATTGTTGATGACGATGAACCCACGGTTGCCGCGGCTGAATGCGATCTGGTTGCTGCCGTTGTCCCACCAGTTAGTCAGGTCGTGTCCGGTAACAGCGTTGCGGAAGATGACCATGTTCCTGAAAAGCATGAATCGCACGACGACAAAATAATCGACAGCTGTGCGATTGGTGAGCAGCTATCCACCTCCCCCTGCACCTTCCCCCTCGTGGTTCCACAAACTGTCACGATTCGAGGCCGCAAATAGGATTCAAGAAAGTGTTTGTTTTTTAACTGCTCCCATGGTGCGTTTATAACCTCCGTGGAAATAATTTCAAACGACGTAGAACAGTTGACAATAGGTGATCGTTAGGCACAATTCGATGCCTGGATCTTGCGGGTAGCAAGAGGTTGTGGTCGATGAATGGATGTATAGTTACACATCGGATACTTTTTTAAATGTAGGGTTTCGTAGCCAATACAGTGGTCTATATATGTTTCTGACTGGACCCACATTGGTAGTTTCATGCCAAGAATCGCCACCATGACCTAGCCTAGAAACTAAGTTGGATTAGTTACACTTCTACTTTACAGCTATGCCTTCGAAATGCAAAATGGCCTGTCCAACTACAATAGTCAAAACTTAGTGTTACATTTTGTATCACCGAGAATTGCCATTGAAATTTCTCCCGGAGAGGAACACGACCACCCTTTTGTGCTAAGGGAACATCCCACAGATGTAGATATCACAGAGTTACCTCTGAGATCCCTTTCAAGTGACCTCTGATCCAGTGACCTTTTATCAAGAGGACTGCACCTGGCACCCCCCCTGTGCCCCGCCACCACCCCTGCCTTGATCTCTCCCCTTCTGCATCAATCGCTCTGAACCGCTGAACCGCGCCGGCCACCGCTTGGACCTCTGGGAACGCACTTGATCTGGCGCCATCTGTGCTCGCACATCCAGCCGTTGCCGCACGTGTCGTCGGAGTTGATGGTCACGGGTTTGGTGGAGCCATCGCCGTTGGCAGGAGGTCCAATCCAGTCGTTCTGATCCTGAAACATCACGGGTCGTGCCGCGGAGAACATTGGTCGCGCGTCGGGGGCGGCCGTCAATCGAGCGGGCGCGTGTTCGTAAAAGTTTGGACGCGAGCGCGGATGCCGCATGTCGAACGCGTCTCACCTTGCCGTTGACGAAGTTGCGGTCCCAGCTGTAGCTCGACATGATGCGAGTGAAGCCGTAGGGGTGAGCCAGTGTGAAGGCAGTGCCGATCTTGTAGACGCTGCGGTTGTGACAACATTACAAGAATGCAATATATTTTTAAAACATGTAATTCAGGAGGTGGTGATTGAGTCGCGAGTCGACAGAAGCTACGCATGACAGATTCCATCATGACACGAGCAGGTCAAAATCATAAAGTGACTCACATAAGCCACATGTGACAGATTCTATCCAATCGCATTTGAACATTTGAGCGCCACCGGAGTAAACGTGATGCGTACATTTCATAGCACGGCGCCAGCAGCGGCATCCGAGGAGATGTGATTATCTTGTGGAAATAGGTAAAAGTGAACTCTTCCCTATTCAAATGGATGCACGACAGATTTTGATTCAAATAGGTCGAACTTCAGGTTGTCGTCATTATTGTGGCGGTGAGCAACCCTTCTCTCACACACGTCCGAGATTGCGCCCTCTTTCCGGGGCCCCACTTTACTCAACCTTCCCGGAAGAAGCTGCGCGCGCCGGAGGAACCGGTCGCGACGATCCCTGCCACCTCGGCCCGGGCCTGGTGCCCGTCATTGGTCATGCCGCTCACCCGCACACGCCACGCCCAATCGCCTGCTCACCGCGAGTCCCAGAAGGTGAGGATGGAGGCCCCGCCAGCGCCGTGGCCACGCTGGTTGTCGTGGTTGTCGACGAACACCAGGGCGTTGCCCGTCGGCATGAAGCCCCAGCCTTCACCCCAGTTGCTGGAGGGGGTGGCAGAGGGGCGAGCAGTTATGTTTGCACGCACATAATATTTATTTCGATCAGAATGACCACGGTAACGATCAATTTTCTTCTCTACCCCTTCCTGTAATGTGCGAGCTTCGCGCGATGATATACCCTGGGTCAGCAACCAAAATAACGAGGGCAATTTTTTTTCGAATTCGGTAAGAAACTCGATATTTCGAGAGACGCAATGCATGTGAATGACGTCACGAAGCAGTCCTTCAGGAGCCGCAGGTTGCTGACCCCTTTGATATACGAACTGCAGTCGCTGGGCCAGACAAGTACAATTAATCGCATGAATTGAGTACAATTAAGCGATGGGCATCGCAGCCATTCCACGTATACACGGGGTGAGAGCCAGAGCAGAATGCACGATAAAACGCAGATCCTATTGTTAGTCATTCTGTTTAGCGATTAACATTTTGATGGCGTTTCAGAGTTTATTTTTAGGTTTAGGCCAAACCCAAAATCAGTTACAATTCATGATATCGGCTGCGAGAAACCTATGTGTTTACGTCAGGTTGGTTTGGCATCAATGGTGTTGTGCCCCTGGGTCTGCATCACCACCCTGTGGTGCTGATGCAGATCCAGGTCGTATGACTGGCCCTGAGGCCTGGCAGGATACTCACCGGAGGTAGGACATCTTTTGTCCGTTCCACTTGCGCACCACCTCGCCCAGCTTAGCGCCGAACTTGAACTCGGTCACGCGGCCGATGCCAAAGTACTCGGATGCAGAGATGGCCTCTCCTCCAAGGTCAATGACCTGCAAAGATGTATTCATCATCGTCGGGAACATGTATGCGATCAAGGCCCATTGCGCCAATCAAAAGTACCTGTATTCCAGCGTAATGTAGAAGGCCTCCTGAAGGGTTAGGCCGGTGTCACGGCATAGCTGATGAGTCCACTCCCACAATTACAGCCGCCATCCACCACCAAGTGGCGGTGATGTCACCACGGCGTTTGTGCCAATCTAGGTGCACATTGAGGCCATGTGAAGCATCGCAGGCTCCCCCCACGACTCCCCCCCCCCCCCCCACACAAAGATCCCCCGTATTGCCTTAACAGGCTGTTGGGGCAAGTCCTGTCAGCGAGCACCTATGAAGGCCGGAACGGCACATGAGGGGGTGTGTGGCCAGCACCACACGCGGCCGTCTTTATCTCTTTAGTGCCGATGTTTGCACATCGCACCAGGTACTCATTTGACGCTAAGTTGACCTTGGGGAGGCCCAGGACCGATTCAGATAATCGTCACTGGTGTTGGTCGCCGGGTTCGTGGCACGGCGTGCTAACCGTTGCACCACCGCTCCCCACAAGACACACACGCGCGTGCGCAGCACACAGCGTCGGCGCCGCGGCCCGCACCTCCTGGAAGATGAAGGCCTTGCTGTTGGACGGGAAGTACTGCGAGTTGAGATTCTTGAGACGCCCCACGATGTCCTGGAGGTCTCCGGGCCACATGTGCTTGGACGCGTCGAACCTAAAGCCAGCCACGCCGATGTCGATGAGGTTGTTGAGGAAGCCGGCGACCTTGCCGCGCACGTAGTCTTTCTCCAGGGCCAGGTCGAGCAGCCCCACGAGCTTGCAGTCGCGCACCTGTGGTGGCGCGACGGCCCGTGGATCAGTACAACGACTCAACACCAGAGGCCGCAACCGGGTACCTGATACCCGTACCCTACCCCATACCCGGTACCCGTTTGCGACCCTGGTGCGGCCGGGGACGGGTACGGGTAGACCGTGAGTCACTGGTGAGTAACCGTGATTGTCACTCATTTCCCAACGTCTTGTCTCTTCTCACAATTCAAGTTCCTAGAATCAACCCACCCGCGCCTGCAACATGGCTTCATCCCAGAGGTCGCAATCAGGTACGGGTACCCGATTCCGACTGTGACGCCTGCATATTTGGAGTTTGCATGTCTCTCTCCCCATGGTCGCGTGGATTTTTTCTCCGGGTCCTCTGGGTTTTCCCTCCATAATTAACATGCATTTGGAGAAGGGGTCCCCAACGCCCGGGCCGCAGACCGGTACTGGTCCGTGGCCTGTTAGGAACCGGGCCGCACAGCAGGTGAGAGCGGTGAGTCCGCGCGTGGCCCGCCAGTTATTTTACTTACCACTTCTGGCCGCGCCTCCTTCCCTCACTGCGCACTTGTCTCAGTCACAGTTTTGGTAAGCCTACAAGCTAACCCTTGACAAAATTAGTAAAAAATTAATGTCGCTGGAAAGCTTCTTTGAAAAGGGGGAAAGACCCAATGATGAACACCCCCCCCCCCCCCCCCCGGTCCGTGAAAAAATTGTCTTCCACGAAACCGGTCCCTGGTACCAAAAAGGTTGGGGACTGCTGGTTTAGAGCTTTTGGCTTCGACACATTTCCATGTGATGATAAGCCACTTCGTTGAGATATCATTTGTGGCCAGGTCGCTTCTGAGAAAAAACTCTATCGGTCAGTGGACGTTACATTAAAAAATTAAAATAGTTGAATAGTTTAACGCCGATTCCGTCACCGCTGCGCACCTGGTACTTGTCGCCGTAGTTCTCAATCTGGCCGCTGGCGGTGCCGCACTTGCCATCGTTGAAGTCCATGGAGGAGTAGGGCACGGCCGAGAACTCACGGCGCCCGGCGTCGAAGTAACTGCCGCACGTGGCGTGTGTGCCAGAGCCGCCGCCATCGCCGCACATGTGATTGATGATGGCGTCAACGTAGATGCGAACCTGCGGGGGAGGGACGGGCGGGGGGGGGATAGGAGGGTTCAGGCATGTGATTGGTTTGATTTGGGCTGACGTCGCCACGTCATGAAACGCAGCCGTCCATGCGGATCTCGAGCAGAGCAAGAGAACGGCTCACGGAAGCGGATATCGCAGAGGTGCATCTGACATCCATTCAAGTAACCTCTGGTCAATGCAGTAGAGGGCAGCACTTTTTTTGCCAACCCGCTCTGCATATGAAAGAAATGTGAATCGCATGACAGGCAACCCGATATGTAATTCTCAGAGCTTGAAGTTAGCCAGTTTAAGTTGCAGCGTTTTTGTTTGTAGTCAGTCTTTGGTGACCGGGCTGAGGACCATCAACTCAAATACCCTTCAGAACCAGGTTTAACCACAGGCCTGGATTGGAACGCAGGATCTCAACCGTACCAGCTCAGCGTCTGACCCCTGGGCCACTCGGGCTACCGTGGGGCACACGGCTGTAAAATTACGGAGCAGGGCAAGTGGCATAGAGCGGTTGGCATGGGCCCTGGTGCAGGTAATGCAATGGGGCCCTCTATCTAATTTACCCTCCCTCCCCAACCCCTCATCGTAGCCCGGCGTAATTATTTCTTGAACTTGTAACCTTGTAGACGGATGCTTGGTGGTGAATACTCTAAACTATAAACACTCTAAACATGTCCCCGACAATACACAAGTGTGAAAACACCATCACCATCGTCGTGCTGCTGTCAAACCCCCAATGGTTTCAAATGTGTGGCGGCCCTCACACTGATGATGTCTTATCAGCGAAAGTGTGCCCTCCCTCTGACAATTGGTGAAGAAGACTGGGTTAGAGAGTTGCTGCTGCCATGGTGACAAGATGTTAATTGCCTCGCCTGGTGTAAAGGAGGTCGTGGGTTCGATCCCGACCCTGACGCCTGTCTATTTGGAGTTTGCGTGTATCTCTCTCATCATCATCACGGTGGCTAGGAGATGTTAACTACCTCGCCTGGTATACAGGAGGTCGTGGGTTCGATCCCGACCCTGACGCCTGTCTATTTGGAGTTTGCATGTTCTCTCCGTTGTCGTCTGGATTTTTCTCCGGGCACTCGGGTTTTCCCCTCCACATTTAGAATCAACATCACGACGCGTACCAAGGGATGATGATAAGCCACTTCGTTGAGCTATCATTTGTGATAGCCAGATCGCTTCTGGAACAAACAGCTATGAAGATAAGTGGGGCCTTACCTGGTAAAATGAAAGTAGCTTAGTTTATATGATAAAATTGTTTAATTTACATGAAAAAACAAATGTAGTTTACATGAATTTTTTTTGTTTGTATAAAAAAATGATTTAGTTTATATGACTTTTTTTGTTTATATATATATAAAACAAAAATTCGTTTTTACTGTATCCGAAATCGCTCCCACCGCGTCCCGTGCCTCACCCCGGCGTTGTTGCAGCGGTGCACCATGTCGCGGAACTCGGAATCACTGCCCGAGCGCGAGCACAGGTTGTAGCTGATGGGCTGGTAACGCTCCCACCACGGACGCCAGGGGCTGTTGATCACGATGTTCTCGTTGGGGGGAGACACCTGCGGTTGTTGTGGAGTGGACAAGGGCAGAGAGAGGTGGTGGACGTGTGGGCGTGGTTGCTGGTCAACCACCCCCTCGTGTGCCGAGGCGGCCTTCATAGGTGCTACTCGCTAACAGCACTCGCCCCAACAGTCTGTTAAGGCTGTACGGAGGGCGGATATTTGTTTTTGAATGTGGAGGTCACCATGGCGAATGCTCAATGGCGCCTCACCTTGGCCGTCACCTCCGCCCCCTTGCTCGATCCCGCCACAAATGAAAAGTTAACGCCAGGCCTCCAGGGTCACTCCTTCTCCTCTGCTGCCCCCAATGTCTGGAACTCCCTCCCCCCCTGCCATCCGAGCCCCCTGTTCAAGTCAGGGCTCAAGACCGTCCTTTTGTAAAGCTCCCGATGAACGACTGACTGCCCACTGTTTATATAGAATGACGATACCCACTGTTTATATAGAATGACTATGCCCACTGTTTCTATCGAAAGACTATGTCCCTGTTTTCTGTAGAGTGCCTTGAGACGTGGTTGCATTAGATGCGTTATGAAAACACTCTTACGGTCTCACCCACCACCACCACCATTTCACTTGTTTGTTTTCATTTTTGTTACAGAGTCAACGCGTTCTTTAGGGCCTGCTCCTACGATCTAATGGCCACATCAGCTGGCTTTAGGTCTTCTCCCTGAATCGCCAACCTCTGGGTGACACTCAACAGCCCATCTCGGTAACTTGCCCTCCTCCATCCTGCACACGTGTCCCACCCATCACCTCCTCCATCCTGCACACGTGTCCCACCCATCTGTCTGTATTTAAAGGTCAAAAGCTTCAAGTTGCTTTGCTAGAGTCGAGCTCTCCGAACAACCTGGGAAAAAAAATCAATGAGAGGAATTGCTGTGCCCAAGTACAATAATAATTGCCCTATTAAATTTATTGGAGTGAGCTGATCTCTTTTTTTTCCCTCTGACTTTCCACCCTTATCTGCTTCCAATTTTAATATGTATCCCTTTATTATGGCTTAAACAAGCATAACCGTTGCATAATTCCACCCTTACCCTGTACACTTCGCCCGCCTCCACACCTCCAGCACCCTCACCTGCACACCCAACTCACATCTCCACCACTCTCACCTGGTCACACCCCACCCCTCCCACCCCACCACCACACACCTCCAGCACCCTCACCTGCACACCCCACTCACATCTCCACCACTCTCACCTGGTCACACCCCACCCCTCCCACCCCACCGCCACACACCTCCAGTACCCTCGCCCCTCCGCCCTCGCTCGCCCCCCCACACCTGTACCGCACTCACCTGGACGCCGGCGAAGCCATTGGGCCCCAGCCAGCGCTCGCACTCGGCGGCGATGTCCGCCCACCTCCACTCGAACAGGTGCACCATGGTGTGACGGCCGTCGTGGGCGTTGGGGTGCCACTGGCCCCAGGCCAGACCCACGAACGTCAGCAGCAGCAGGGCCTTCATGCTTCACCTGCCGTCGAAGGGAGGGGACGAGGAGGTGAGCGATCCATCGATCGATCGATCGATTGATCCATCGATCGATCGTTCTTAACGTACGTTCCGGAGAGTAGAGTGGTGGCGGGCGATTGTGGTGCATTCGGTCGAGTCGTCAGCAGAACGAGTGACGAGAAAGCAGAATGACCGACACGATCGTCATTGTCAAAGAAGCGGGACCAGTTGTTGGGGCAAAAGTAGCCGAATTGTTCACTCGATGTTTGCGCAGACATGGAATCCCGCAAATCACGGAATGACGTGGCAATCACTTCTATTCACGAACGGTGCTGCGACCGACTTGAAATACCACGGAGTTGTGTGCCTCTTAGGAAAGGTTCCTCTACCGTTGACCACTTACCAGTGCACTACTGTTAATCACATTCTTGGAAAAAAAGTGATTAATTTCAGTTACCATTGTGTCTACATCCAGTACTATTGCCTTAATTATCAAGACTGCTGCTGATGTCGCTCCCATCCCGACAAATACACCGACATTGGACCCCAACATCCCTGCAAATGTGTTATCCCATCTCAAACCTCCACTCCTTTGGAAAAGTTCGAGAATGGATTATCTCCCATCTCTCCGAACACTTCCCTTTCCATGGTCTCCATGATCAAGGACAGGTCTCGTTTCCACAAACGCCATTCTACCGAGTCTGCTCTCCTACGCGTGGCCAATGAACACCCTCGCTCAGAATGTGGATCCCTCTCTCACGCCCAGTTCTTTTAGACCTTTACGATGCTTCGGACACCATAGACCCCACCGCCTCCCATCTTTTAGGCTTATCGCTGAGCCAAACCTCCTCCGAGATGAATGGAGATCGGTTAATAACCACTGTGTGGGTTATCGCGGTTGTGCCGAAGAGTTCTCAGATGCGTTTTTGTATCGGAACCGTTCGGCACGGTGCCCGACGTGTTGCGCCGCGTGCTGGGAGCTTCATACTTTGAAGAATAAGACAGAAGCGGATTGCTGAAGAGGGCACCCAGCATATGGAGTGAAACGTCGGGCATCCAGAAGCTGCCAGCACGCCAAATAAAACCTGCCGTACAAACCCGAGAACTCGAGAAAGAACTCGAGAGAGAGATCGTCAAGGCGCGTTTGCACCCTTCCTGATCAGCCTGGGGGTCATTGGTCGCTTTTATTATTTATTTTATTATTTTATTTGAATTTTACTTTTATTAATTTTTTACCTCCGTGACTTTACCGAAAAAAACCTAAGAATATGAATCCTTGCAGTCACGAAAGCTTCAAATCTAAAACCATCGCTCCGAGCCAACAATCGCCTGGTAGTCACCCTCCGCACCCAGTCGCTCACCTCGTGTGCAGCAAATCTGAAGCTGGTCCCTGCCGTCTGCAGCCCCGTGCTTAAATAGTCTCGAGTCGGGCGCGAGAGAGGTGCGAGTGGGAAAATGCGCAGTTGGTGGTGCATTCGCTCTATGGGTAAACCCTCACATGTGGCCTTGCTGATAAAGGTCCATTAACTCGCCAGGCAAGGTGCCTCTGTGCTCATTGCCAGTGGCGCCCACGTGTATGTGTGCGGACGGAGCGGCCTTCGAGGTGGGTGCACGGTAATGTTGGGAAGCCGCGTAAACTTTTCACCCTTGTTCGCGTTTAGGACAGAGCGGAGGGAGGTTGCATGGGACGGACCATTCATGTGACGAGTGACGCCGGAGGTCACCTTCAGCGGGGAGGATGTTGACAAAAACCCCCCCTCTGGCTGTTCGAGTTATCTCGGTCGATAATGCAATAAGTTACATTGATAATAATTAAGCAGACTAGCAGCTGCCTCCACACATCGACTCAGAGAATGCAATACAATGTACATATATATTTTAGAATCGGCGTGTGCACGTTCTGGACCGATGTAATTCGGTAGCATGCGTTTTAAGCAGCCGGGTTTTAACTTGTGGGGCCTCATCAGCGAAATGAGGATCGTTTAGTGTATGCCAGGTTTACCCCTGGCAAGGGTCATTATCCACCGTCACAACAGGGGCCTGTTCAGCAACACAAACGCATTGTATAACAAAACAGTAATTTTGAAATGCTCGACACCAGTGGTACTTAACCTGGGGTGCACGCATCCCCTGGGTGTGCGAGATGCCCCTTTTTTTGGGGGGGGGGGGGGGGAGGGTGTGCGAGACACGGCCAGAATATTTTTTAGAAGGAAAATAATCGAAAACACAAATTAAGTACGGGCACGTAAGTACATCTACTTTTTTTTCTTCCTGGTTCTTTCGGTAAAGTCACGTAGAAGGGAAATAATAAAATGATGAAAATAAAACATAATAAAATAATGCTCACGACGTTTCGGCCACAACGCAAGCAGCCGTCATCAAGTGAAAAACAGGTCTGTCGGAAAGACACTCGGGTCCAGTTGGAAAGACACTGTCTTTCCGACAGACCTGTTTTTCACCTGAGGACGGCTGCTTGCGTTGTGGCCGAAACGTCGTGAGAATTATTTTATTGTTTTATTTCCATTATTTTATCATTTCCCTTCTACGTGACTTTACCGAAAGAACCAAGAAGATGAATCCCTGCAGTCATGAAAGCTTTAAATCGAAATTTACATCTACTTTGTTTCATCACCCCCCTACGTATGCATGACCAGTATACATTGTTTTACGATCGAGAACCAAAGGAGTGCAAGGCTGCAGTAAAGGTTAAGAACCCACTGCTGTAGGTGTTCTCGGATTCACGTCTTTCGGTTCTTGGATTGCGTCGCCCGAATTGTGACTCTGCCGTGCGATCGCAGGTGGAGCGGCTGAATTGACGCATGTCTAAAAGGCATGGATCGGGCCACCTTGCCCCGGCTAATCTCTGGAGTCGGATTAGCAACCATCCACGCAACCGACCTGACGTATTAATTGTAATTTGTGCGCCACAGCCAACGCGCCATCATTAAATGATGTCACACTTTAGGCTCATCTTTACAACAGATATTGCAAGAACAAGCTTAACACGGTCATAGTCACAGAAGCATTTGAATGAAGAAATACATGCAATAGCAGGAAATGAGGCGTAAATACGCACTCATATGTTACGCGACAGCATTTGTTCAAATTTGAATAATAGTCAATTAATACATTTACAGCCGTGTGTCGGTACGCTGATGGATGCTACCTCGCCATGCTAGTCGGAGCGGATTGGTGAAATTTAGACCATGGATACATTGTGATATCATCTGGTATTGATTTTAACCTTGGCCGGCAACTGGACCCGAGTCAGCAGTGTCATAATGTATCGAGCTAACCTCTACACCACCCCATGAACTGTAAACAGGTAAAGGTGCAGCCCTGCAATTATTTGTTCGTGCCACTGCTGGCAGAAGTGTCCCCGCACTAGAGGGCATCTCGAGAGAGCACCTGTACAGGCTGTTCGGCTCACTCTTCCACACTGGGTCAGACGTCCCAGCAGAGGTGGTCATACCCACACTTTACCCCACCATACATGACGCGACCTGCCGATCGACTCACTGTGTGTGGCACACCCATTGACACTGCCGGGCGGACAGAGGTGGTGGGTGGGTGGGTGGGTGACGGGGGGGGGATTGAAGAATATTGGACCGTTGTTTCAACTGCTGCGCTGGAAGATCGAATGGAAAAAGGTGACCCCACGTGTGCGTGTCCCGTGCGCTAAACATTACATCGGGACAGCATGCCATGAATCGTGTGAAAATGTGAAAGGAGATGTAGTAATTTACAGCCGTTTGTTCATTCGCGGGTGGTGAAGGCACCTCCAATTATCGCGGTTGGCTACGTGCGGTACGAAAGAAGTTCAACGTACGTGCACACATACATGGTGTCCCCGTGCCTTGTAAGCTGTGAGTGTTGCTGCACTATAATTCCCCACGCTGGTCATTGCGGGTTGGTAGCGATGGCAGGAGTCAGAAGCGGTGCATGCATCGCTCGCCCCCTGATGCGAGTCATGGTCAGGCATCTAACTCTGGTCTTCTGGCTAAATAGATTAGGGCAATAATCACGGTGCCACCGCTCCACCCCGTGAAATATGTGATTACAGAGTGTTCTTTACGTGGGCTGTTAAATGCCTCCTGACGTAATGTTAATGGGTATTCCATTATGTGGCAATGCCATTACTCAAATCCCTCCGTTTAAGTTGAAAAATTATGAGAAAAAAACATCGCTAATATCACTAGCTCTCACCTGCAAGCAGAGATGATGAATCTCACTCGCATCTCGTACGGTTACATCATTTTTAAAAATATATAGATTAATACACTATGAGACCTCCTTTACCAGTGGCAAAATATAGTAATAGGTTTGTACCCTTTCAACTGGTACAAAAACTGACACCTTTATACAAGGCATCATGTTTGCAATAACCACAACACAAGCAGTCAAAATGCAAACGCCTTTTGGCGTCATCTGGTCCAACACCAATGGAACCTAGGCTCTAAGAAAAGCTGTCTCGGGTGTAGACCAATCAACTTCAAGGACAGTGCATATCATTATCATCATCAGAGTTGTTTCTTTTTGTTTGCATTTTGACTGCTTGTGTTGTGGTTATTGCAAACATGATGCCTTGTATAAAGGTGTCAGTTTTTGTACCAATTGAAAGGGTAAAAACCTATTACTATATAGATTAATGCTAAAACAAATATACTGGATTATTTATGATGAAAAAAATAACGGAGCATCCTATTCCCGGCAATAATACAGGAGGTGTTAATGTAGGTGCGTTTTGGTGCTTGAACATCTTCATGCGTGTAGCATTGCCGATTAGCACGGCTGGCAACGTGCGGTTCAACATACATACACAAAGACTTTTCTTCTATCATCATATTGATCCCGGCAAGAAGGGTCCCACTAGATATGTATTGTTGTAAGTGTAGAGGAGTAAAATGGGGACGTGACGTCAGGTGTGCCGTTCAGTGCGATGACGTCACGTCTCCTAGGGTACTTAAGGGAGACCCCGTGACGTAAGCGGGGTCACTGTGGGAACGGGTAGAGTAAGAAGGGTGAAGAGGGAACCAGGGGTAGAGAGAGGGATCGAGTAGGGAGTCTGGGGAGAAGCCGGTGGTAGCCGTAGAGCTGCTTCTCTCTCCGGTCGGTGGAGTCGGCAGAGTCCACGATCCGACACGAGAGAGAGAGAGAGACCGGAGCTAGCCGGCAGGGACCCGGACTCAGAGTAGGACCCCTAGCCCCTGGGAGTTGTGTACCCTGCTGTGTAATATAGTAACAGCTTTAATAAACCCTTGGCGAAAGCCCTTAACATACTTCCGTCTCCGAGTACGGCTGTGGGAACTTCTCTACATAAGTATTATCCCGCTTGCACTGTCGTACTCCATATCGATGGACGAGGCACCCGCCTGGATCTCTGGACGGAGCAGTGCATCTCATTCGTGCTGTAAAACGGCCCGCAGAGAAGCAGATTCGGAATCTCGATTTCGACTGGAAAAAGCCGATGAGCTATGAAGATTTTTTTCACAGATGTCCAGTAAGGATGCGGGTCGGAAAGTTACAACAGCAACAACCGATACAAAAAAACGAGTGGATTGCAAAGAATGCCACTATAGGAAAGCTACGCAAGTCACAAAACATAATAAACTACAGTTTATCAATACAAATTGCACAAGTACGACCCGCACAGTAGGGGGCAGCACTTTCCCATTCGTTCGTTGCACGTCAGTAACGACGAACATTAATTCAGCCAAATTGGGGGGGGGGCACCCAAGTTTAACCTTTTGATAGATTTGTTTCTGTGTGCACAGTTATCAACTTACAAGAGTCACGGTGTGGCTGAATGCCTGTGACAGTGACTTTGTCTCTTTCTTTCATACGTCCAGATGACCGTGAACGCACCCAATGTTGCCTTAGCTGGGAAGCCAAGCTCGTTTGAGCTCCGACGGCACAAGGATGGGAGAGTATTTGGCTGCTGTAAATTTCCACGGCGGAAAGCCACTTGACGTTGAGCATGTAGTTTGCGGCCAGATCGCGTCGTGAAAAAGGGCTCATAGCTCAGTGGGCCTTACCTGATAAAAAAAAGAAAAAATAGTTTAACATTTTGTAACGACAATTTTTTTTATAGTTTGATTGCCAGGACGTACTGCTTGCTGTCGGACTGTGGCCGCGAATTGGCCTTGCGGTGGTCGTGTCATCCTTGCGTATGCGTGGTGGGGTTTTATCCGGGTTCTCCGGTTTCCTCGCACAAGCCTAACACTTATTCACGCCATTGGCCAAGACCCCTTCCCCCTTACTGAATACGAGTCTTGAGATACCGCAAGGCTTTCTTGGGTTGATTGAATGACTATCTCATCTTATTCTCCTGACTATTGCAAACGTTGAATGTGTTTCATCTCAGTCACTCACCCACTCACTCACCACACTGTGTGTTCAACCACCAGCACACTGCAGGTCACAACAGCACACTTATCCATAATACAGGTTTTTTTGGTGTTAGATCGCGTAAATATATAAATGTGTCGTTAAACTCGCCACCACTTGACACAGCCAAATAGTAAAGGTTGTTACGTAAATAGAACATGCCATATTCTTTGGTTCTTTCGGTAAAGTCACGTAGATAGAAAAATAATAATGAAAATAAAGTGAAAAAAAATAAACAACCAAAAAACACGAATGTACATTGTAGCCTGGTTCTTAATCTGAGTGAGTGTACTGGCAGTCTATAGTGTAGACTGTAGCCTGGTTATTAAGTTTGGTGAGTGTACTGGCAGTCTATAATGTAGACTGTAGCAATTGTTATTAAGCTGGGTGAGTGTACTGGCAGTTTATAATGTAGACTGTAGCCTGGTTATTAAATTGAGTGAGCGTACTGGCAGTCTATAGTGTAGACTGTAGCCTGGTTCTTCACCTGAGTGTACTGGCAGTCTATAATGTAGACTGTAGCAATGGTTATTAAGCTGGGTGAGTGTACTGGCAGTTTATAATGTAGACTGTAGCCTGGTTCTTCATCTCGGTGAGCCTACTGGCAGTCTATAATGTATTCTGTAGCCTGTTAACCTCGGTGAGCGGACTGGCAGTCTATAATGTAGAATGTAGCCTGGTTTTTAAGCTGGTGAGCGTATTGGCAGTCTATGATGTAGACTGCAGCAATGGTTATTAAACTGAGTGAGCGTACTGGCAGTCTGTAATGTAGACGCATTCTTGGTTCTTTCAGTAATTTACTTATAATAATACAAATAGATACAAATAATTATTTTATTTATATATGTTTTATTTTATTATATTTGTATTAAATTTAAATGACTGAAAGAACCAATAATAAGTCTACATTATAGACTGCCAGTACGCTCACTCAGGTGAAGAGACTAGGCTACAGTCTCCATGAATGGTTTTGTTGTTCTAGATTTTTAATTTAAATTAAAAAATTTCACCTACGTGACTTTACCGAAAAAAAACTAAGAATATAAAGGTTTTGTTGTTGTTTATTATTAGTATTTTTTTATTCACTTTATTTATTATTATTATTATTATTTTTCTTCTATTTACGTGACTTTACCGAAAGAACCAAAGAATATGAATTCCTGCAGTCACGAAAGTTTTAAGTCAAAACAGAACATGCCAATTCGTCACTCGTACAGCACACCGGTGTGTTGGAGAGCAAATACCCTGAGTACGACGTTTCGCCAGTAATTACAACTAGCTTCATCAGGCGACAGCCAGATTTGTGGAGAAATCCTCCTCTTTTCGTTCCTTAAATAGAGGGGTAGATGTGATGGCATCACTTGTGAGCACTTCTTGATCGATGTGGTGTGGGGTGGGGGGGATTAATGAATGCATATACATGACAATGGGCATTCATTGCCGGTTTGGTTATTTGATTATTCACTCACCCACACACCACACTGTGTTCAACCACCACCATCACCACGCTGCAGGTCACAACAACTCACTCACTCATTCACCCACTCACCTACCCATTCTTCCACGCGTCTCCTCACTCACTACACTGCAGCTCCAAACACGTCTCCCTCTGCGTCATCTCTTCCACCGATCCGCTCGCTCTGGCCTAACCTTCCAGAAGCGTCGCATTACGCGAGCTCTTACAAAAATAACTTTGCTCTGCCCGAGACAAGCGCCATCAACTGTGACCCATTACAACTTTAGTCGTGAATCGTGTTGCTGGATACTTTGCATGTTGGGTATTTGGGGACTGTGCTTGACAAAAACATGTTTCTGTATCCTTGAAGTAAAGTCATACACACATAAAACAAAGTTGAATGTTTTTTTCTTCTTCTTCTTGGTCACAGCTAATGCAAGTGCGATAAGCGGCAGGAGCTGGATTGGCCAAGAGCTGGCACTGCCCCTCTTGAGTGTGGGTCAACTCAGGTAAAGGTCGCCTCCTTGCGAACGGCAGCGTCACCTTCGGCAGTTGCCGACGTGTCCCACGCGCTCATTACGCTCCCTCCTCTACCGAGCACGCGCGTGCAAAGCGAGGGCAGGTTCAAGAGCTCATCGCCGGTTGAGTTTCATCGACGTACATTTTTTTATTGATAAGTGCTTTTTTACCCTTTTATCTGGCAACGAAACTGACACCTTTTTTACGCCTTTTGGCGTCATCTGGTCCAACACCATGTGAGACTAGGCTCTAAGGAAAGCTGTCTCGGGTGTGGACCAATCAACTTCAAGGACAGTGCATATATTATCAGAGTTATGTTTTTTGTTTGCATTATGACTGCAGGTATTGTGGTCTATGCAAACATAACTCTTCGTAAAAAAGGTGTCAGTTTTGTTGCCAGATAAAAGGGTAAAAAAACAATTATATTTTTTCTTCTGGCAAATGAGGTTCCAATGGTGTAATTTTTATTGTTGTGGTTGTTGTTGCTTGCATACCTTTGTCAGTCCACTGCTGGATGGAGACCTCCACCGTGTTGTGCTGGTTTGTGGGGGTTGTGTTTTGGGGCGCCACGGTGGCGAGATGCTTACTACATCGTCCTGGTATACAGGAGGTCGTGGGTTCAATCTCAACCATGACGCCTGCTGTACATTTGGAGTTTGCGTGTCTCTCACTCCCCGTGGTCGCGTGAGTTTTTCTTCGGGTACTCCGGGTTTTCCCTCCACATTTAAAAACATGCGCTTGGAGTATTTGGCTGCTAAAAAAATCCACGTGGTAAAGCCACTTTATTGAGCTATCAATTGTGGCCAGGTGCTTTCTCAAAAACAGCTATACAGCTCAGTGGGCCTTACCTGATAAACGAAATGTATTTTAATTTTTTAACCAAGGAGGGTGACCACAGGGCCAGCTCAGATATCACTCGCGGTCACAGGAGAGGGACGACTTAAGACATTTGGTCATTGTTTCAACTGCCACGACCTGGAGATTGCATTGAACCGACGACCTCGCACTGACCAGTGTGGTGAAGTATGGTCAAATAAAACTCACAACCTGCACGGGTGTGGCCAGGCTCTCATCCAATAGTGTTTTGACAAAAGGGCCGTACGTGTACCTATAGTGCACATTGCATTATTGATCTAATGTGTACATCTCTGACATTAGAATTTGGTTCAGTTGATGGGGTCAAAAGTGACCGGGTAGTGGCGGACGACGCCGAATGAAGTTCAAAGGTCATTCGTACGACCCAGAACTCACAAGAATTGCGGATTGGAAGAAGATTCTAACAGGGAAGTGTGCTATGAACAACCATTCATATAGCACCATCCGCGTGTGTTATGGAGAAGGGCCATAGCCCGAAACGTCAACGTTTATATATTTAACAGCATGGACTGATACCGACTTGTGAGGTTAACTATTTTGCATGTGCGTGGAAGCTGGAATGCTCACAGAAAATCCACGCATGGCGAGGGGACAACGCTAAAACGCCTCCAACTGGCAGTGAGAATCCTACTGGCACCCAACCCGAACTATTGTAAGCGAGTGGGCGTCTCACTCACGTACTCGATGGTGCAATCCTTACGCGATCCACCAATCCTGCGTGCAATTCACTGAACGAGAGCTGTGAGTCGTTACCACGTACCTGAGGTCCCAGTGGCGGATGGAATCCCCGTAAAGTCGGGGGATGAGGTTGGGTGGTGGTAGTGGTGGAATAGGCAGGCGAGGACCACCCTCCAAAATTCTGATAATTAAGTAAAAAATTTGGCAGCACAAAATGAGTAATAAAAAATTCAGCGGTGAGCGTCGCAGATTTTCTCTCGTCTGCAAAGTGGGTGAGAGCCAGGGCAGAATGCACGGCGGGACGCGGGCGGATCGGGCCACTGGTCACTTCGTGTGACATTTATCGTTGTCTGTCGTGACCCCCCCCCCCCCCACATGACCCCCCCGCCCGACACGACCCCCCCCCACGCCCTCGCGGGCTAGAATGCCCAAACACGCTTCAAACCAGGCCACGCTCAAGAATTGGTTGCCGGTCGTTAGGGGCAAAACACAAGGGTCTTCACCCCTTGCCCCGCTGTGTCTTGCTGCACACAGGCTTGTCAGTTACTTCGGTGTATTTTAGATCTCGACCACGATGCAGTATACGATTGAACCCCGTCTCCCTCCACCCCCTCCCCGCCACCACCACCACCGTGCCCCTCCACGATATTTACCCGCCGGCCGCCACTGCTGAGACCTCTGTCGGGCGTTCGTGGATCGATTGACGGCAACGGCCCACGCAGGTGCGAGCCACGGCTGTCGGGAGTTCCAATTCGCGTTGGGTCGGTCACGTGCAGCAGTCGCCCAGCGTACGATTTGTGCAGCAGAGGGGTGCAGCCAGCGTCAGTGCCGTGGGAGCAGGCGGCGAGGGGAGGGGGCGAACACCCCAAATTGTGTAGATATTATGAATAAAGTACAACACCCCCCCCCCAACCCCCGAAATTGTTTACAACATTTTAAATCGATCACGGTTACCTTCGACAAGGTGGCACGAATACCGATATCGTGCTGACGACGGAGCCCCTTGGTCTTTGAATACAGAGCAGCTGGTCAACAGTCAAGGAGGCTCAGCCCCGAGTCAGCAGCCGGTCAGGGTCGAGAGGTCACCGTGGCCAAGGGTGTCGTTGCTGCCACCTCTATCCCTCGCTGCTGACGCCAGATCTCCGGCAGCTGCTTGCGTAGTGGGCACGTGACAACCCCAGGTCTGCGCCGGCAGTCCTCCCACCATCCGTTCTCAAGGTCTTACTCGGACCAGGATGCGTCGATTTTATATAATTATAGGACAGTACATCTCGAAAGTGTGGTGGTTGGGTGGGGGGGTAGTATAATTTTGCGTAACCCCTTTGCGTAATTTGACCGCGAACCGTTCGCTTCGTAAGCCACCCCCCAGACTTATACAGTGGTCACGCAAGTGTTGGACGCTCGCCGATTGCCACCATACAACGGGAAGTTTGATCTGCAGGGGGGGGGGGGGGGCACGCAGCGCTAGATGTTGCTTCACCGACGTAACTCGATCTGGCCGAGCCGCGAGGATGAGTCCCAAAAATAAGAAACTTAACTATCAACAGCTGATGCATCTGCCAGCCGTCTCAGTTAGTCAAGCCGTGGCACCTGGGTCTGTTCCGTGACCTCCTGCCAGCGGGCCTTCGACACTTCACGGGGCCTCAAAATGCACCTGGCATGGCACAAGCGCCGCGGTCATGTCCCCGCCACTTAATGGTGACCGGCGGTTGTTGGGGTACAAAAACAAACTGTATGTGTAATACGAGTGGCTGTTGGATGGTAAACTCGGTGTACGCCTGCATGAATGAATATTTAACTGGCTGTTGGTTGTTTAGCTGGTGAACTGGGCACGTGGGTGGTTTGAGCGGCTATCTTGGTGACTTGGTACGAGTCGTGCGTTTGGCTGGCTCGGTACGTGCCTCGTGACTGGCTGGGTGGGTGCGCGCGTCAGCTTACGGACTGCTTAGTTCGTCGGCTGCCCGTAGTTGTGCTGGATGAGTGGAGGCTGGGCGGTTTGTGATGTAACGTGCGTTGGGCATTGCCGGTTTCCAGCCCAAGCGGCGGTGCACCAGGGGGCAGGCGCCACACACATCCCGGGCAAGCCGCGGGCACTCCTCCTCCTCCCGTGGGGATGTGGCCACGGGACCCTGTGGCAACTCCGTGGTCAGAGCGCGTGCGTGCGCTCAGCTGGCAGCTCCCCAATTAATTTTTTTTACGGTTAAACTGAACATATCTATTTTTATTTTGCCAAGTAAGGTTCATTGAGGCTGTAGAGCTCTTTATCAGAAGCGACTTGGCCACAAATGATGATAGCTCAACGAAGTGGCCTATCGCGTGGAATTGTATAGCAGCCAAATACTCTAAACGCGTGATGTTGATTCTAAATGTAGAGGGAAAAACCGGAGGGCCCGGAGAAAAAAATCCATGCGATCACGGGGAGAACATGTAAATTGCAAATGAACAGGCGTCAGGGTCGAGATCGAACCCACGACCTCCTGCATACCAGGCGAGGTAGTTAACATCTCGTCGACGGCATGGGACCGACTCGAGATGGCCGCCTGTGATTATCCCGAGTGCTCACGTGACGTGTATAACACGTGGCGTTGCGGGCAGTGTCCCTTCTTCGTCATGGCACCGAGATGACTGTGAAAACGGGTCATTGCCCAATAATGTTGCTTATTGTGTGCCTTTCATTTCAGGGCCACGGTGTTATTGACGAATGTCTCTTTTGTTATGTGTGCACCGATGCCAACGCGGGTATCAGTACTTGTTTGTTTTTTGTTTAAACTCGCTTGAAGCGAGTTGATGGTCTTTGCCCGGTAACCAAAGACTAAACAGAGCGTATCACATTACATTTGGTTCTGCACATGATTTGGCAACATTTAAGCTCTGACAATGAAATCTCGTGTTGTCACTGACCTGCAATGAACATTACTCTTTGGAGCAGGCAGGGGTGTGCTGCCCCCTACTGTGTGGACGAGTGCCCACTTCAGATTATCCCACAAGTAGCTCTGTTGATATCCGCATCCGCGCATCGTTTTTCTGACGCGTCGTGATGCAACTCTGCTCCGTGAGAGTTTTGAACGGATGCTTCGTCTCGCGACACAATCGACAGCACCCACGCTTTACCCCACCCGCACGAGACCTGCCGGTCGACCGTGATCAACGTAAGTGTGCAGGCACAGTAAATAATCGCTGAAACGATCCATCGTTACGTCTCCTGGTATCGGCTTGCCCCTTCACGCAAGTCGCGAGTTTCACGTCTGCACATAATATTATGTTCATAAAAATCGCGGGCACACAGAGGCGCGCACACGTGTTTTTCGGTTTAGCAGGCAGCTTATACATGGTACTTTAAGCAAAATAAATTTCTATATTTGATCATTTGACAGCTGGAAATCATAGTCGGTGTACTGCAGGTGGAAACATAAATTACTTGCTCCAGGGACAATAGAGGCATAGAGAGAAGTATCGCTCCCCCACCGCACCGGGCCTCGCCTTAATTCCTATTTCATATGCCGCGGCGGCAGATGGGAATTCAATTGAGAATTGGCAGGAATCTCGAGAGAAGTCAGCGTTGGGTGGGGGGCTGGGGGGAATGGGGTGGGGGGGGCCACCATTGCCAAAGTATGATATTCATTACGCAGTGAACTTCTAAAAGCTGGAGACGGAACAATCGCGATAAAAAAAAAACACGCGCCCGATGCGAGTGTGGGCGTTAGGTGGAATGTGGCACTGCTCAGGGTGATAATTGATGATTAAAGGGATGTAAATCATCATCAAGTCATGCTCAATCCACTGCTAGATTAATGCTTCCCACATGGCAGCCGCCACCTCTGAAGGTGTTGCCATTCTACCCGCCAGCGCACCTGTACGTGAGCCGATTTCATCGCTCCGTCTCCACGGTGGACGCGTTCCAAGGGTGGGGAGGACAGTGAGCAGCAAGCTAAGCAGGCGTTTGAGCCTGGCTGGTGCTTGAATAGGTGCGCGCCTAAACGCAAAAAAAACACGGCAGGTGTTGTAGGCTTCTGTGGGGGTGGGGGGGGGGGGGTCTACGCTGTAGGTAGAAGGCAATGCAGTAACAAATTAATCGTTGTCCTATATTGCACGCCAACGTATACGCGCCCCACTCTAACCAGCACTGACTCGTGTGGTGAAGTATGGTCAAATAACCTTCACGAGTAGCGTGGGGAGGCCTTCATCCAGCAGTGGATTGACACTAAGGTCTGCACCGATTTACACATTCACTTGGCTGTTTAATCAGGCCGTATCCTGCTGACGAGACTCAGAAAGTTTAAAAATGGTCCTGGGTTTTTTTTTCTTTTTACGTGGCCGGTAAACGCTGGTTTCAGATGTCCCTTCGACTGATACACTTGAGCGCATTATTGTCATTATGATTATTATTTATCTAAAATAGACCCGCGTCTTTCTTTTTTGTATTAAGAAGCTGCTGACAAGTTGGCCAGGTGGCTCACAGGTCAAAGTTCAGAGGCAGTCACCGCTGGGAACCCTTGGGGGGGTGTTGCCGGATTACGCGGAGTCTCTACCCCACACCTCCTCCTCCTCCCTGCGCGCGCGTGCGTGCGCGAGCCTGCGTGCGCGCGCGTGCGTGCGCGCGCGTGCGTGCGGGGGCGCGTGCTCGCGTGCGTGCACGAGCCCGCGTGCTCGCCGTGCTTTGCGCGCGCGCGCGCGTGCGTGCGTTCTTAATACACCTTTGGAGTGCGTGACAGCCGCAGACGCCAGCAAGATCGGTTTGTTGCAAAATAAGAAAAAACCGCCCGCGATGACAGGCGAGAGTCATTATTTGCGACGCTGCGACGACTCGACTCGCAAATCGCTACGCCGCAAAAACTCCTCGCTCGCTCGCTCGCTCGTTTCGCTTGGACAATTGTGGGCCGAATGTCATTAGCTCGCGTTTCATCCCGGGGCATGTCGAGGCTTGGATAAAGTCCAGGAAATTGTAAGATTATTTTTTTTCTTCTTTTGTCGTTTGTAAGGCTTTCGCAGCCTGTGCGTGTGTGATGGGGAGCGGTGGTGTCGTGGTCTGCGCTACGAAACCGACGATGCCTGCTCACGGCCAACACCAGTGACGATTATCCGAACCGGTCTTGCCCATCCCCCGCCCTCTTTCCCTAGATCGACTCAGCCTCAAATGAGTACCTGGTGCGGTGTAAACATCGCCACTGGGGAGACGAAGGCGGCCGGGCGTGGTGCTGGACACCCATCCCCCTCGTGTGCCGTGCCGGCCTTCAAAGGCGCAACTCGTTAGCGGCACTTGTCCCACAAGCCTTTAAAGGCTACACGGGGAACTTGTGCCTAGCTGATCTTGTAGCGCTTTGCATGCTCGCACCGGAACGCACGATCGCTATCGTTCTCGTAAAGTGGATTCAATGTAAATAAATGCTGATAATCTGCCGCACTGCCTCAATAGGCGGCATTGTTGTCAGTTTATAAGGTTACGGGGATGTGGTTTCGGTCGGAGCTTTGTCACACCGAGGGCAGTGTGCTCGCAGCGGAGAAGGAATTTGAGCCGCGGCAATGCAACTGATGTAAAGTAAAATAAAAAAAATATAAAACATTCTCGAATAATTATAGGAAAGGTAAAATGTGCCGTTGCACTTTGGCCGGGATTGCAGGAGTGTCGAAATCGGAGTTTCTGGACAAACCTTTCATTGAGACAATCACGGCCCCAAGCGTTTCGGTTGAACTTCACAATTTCACCTGCGTTTATGTGGCCGTTTATTTATTTATCTATCATCCGTTGGGTTGTTTTGTTGTCGTTTGGTTTCTAGGCACAGTTTGGCATTATTAAGTTCAAGTTTCAAGTTTATTTTGTTCAGCAGATGAGAACTCAAGAGACCGGGATCGAGTCTCATTTGCAATACCTGGGGGCATCGGTCTGCCAGTAGGGGGTGGCGGGGGGGCGATGATTGGTTGCTGCCGTTTGGGTACTTTGCGGTGTCATTTTCGAACGTTGGAAAACGTGGACCCTCGAATGCCGGTGCCCAATGGCACTGCCCTTGCGAATGACGCCACGGGATCTTTTTAAACGTGCACGGTGAAACGGACGGGCGCAAAATTGTTACGGTGATTACACCCGCAGTATTAACCAGGTCCGCCGCTGGAATCGAACCGCGCACCTCTTGAAACAACAATCGGCGAACGCGCTTCATGTTAAACCATTTCGACCGTGACCGGCACGAAAGCTCTACAATAATAAAAATGATGATGGATTTTTAGTTACCCAAGAAAGCCTCAAGTATTCTGAAGACTCTTTTTCAGGAGGTTCCTGCTACTTTGGGATGTTTTAAATAATCGCTATTAACGCGACCTTGGCTTCATGTGGGAGGAAACTGGACAACCTGGAGAAAACCCACTCCTACGAGAGAGTAACTATCCAAGCTCTGCCCAGAAAGACTGGATGTACATCACTGCATCGCACGCTTTCAGATGCGCTCCTGCGGCCGTCTGGAACGCTCTTCCTTCCGATATTAGTAATCCACTGGGAGCTACGCACTTTGTCATCTAAATTGCAAACTAATTTCTTTAGAACTGCTTTTTGTATTGGGTGTGTTGTTCTTTTCCCCGCACCTCCGATTAGCACGGTTGGCTACGTGCGGTGCAGAAGAAGTTCAACGTAGAGTAGATACAATACCTCAAATTAGTTATTGCACGAATCCATCAAGGATGCACTGATATCTCGTGGCCATCTGGTAGGCCCCAGGCCTAGAACATCTGATGTGCCCTGGTGGTCACCCAACCTGATCCTCGTCCCAGGTGAAAGCAAAAGCAGCCACTAGAGGCCGCTACATTCACCACGAAGGTAAAACAATAAAAATCGATTCGATTGCAGAATCTGCATTGTGACAATTCGTTGCATCGAGAGGGGGAGGGGAGGGGTTGCGGGGTGAGGCGAGGGGGTGCAAATAATTACACCCCTAAAAAATTATGATCTGCATTCGAGCACATATTTACGTAATAATCACGCGACCTTTTTTGCCGGTATCAAAGTGTGAAAAATAAGAATAGGTTTGACCCTTTCTGGCCAAGAAGGCTGTCTCTGGTGTAGGCCAATCAGTTTCAAAGACAATGCATGTATGATCAGAGTATCAAGTTCACCACTAGTACGTGTGGTTAATGCAGACTTGATTACTTGCAAACACGTATATATTTGGTGTTTGTACATGTTAACGCCTATTTTATTGCCATAAATTGTAAAACCTATTCTTTTTTTTCACATGTACATAATTCTTTCCTGGCTTTTGTGTCGACCTTCATAGAAAGCTAATAGTCTCACATTTGATATCTCCTTTAAACCATTGCATCATGTTAATTTGCTTGGTGTCGGCAACGACGACCCCAGTGTAACCCCTTTACCTAGCCAACGGCAACGTGCGTGGATTGGTGACGCGGTGGTCCATCGCACCGCGAGATGCGTTCGTTGCGTTTGTTGTCCTTCCCCGCACCTCGGACGAGCTACGCGCCCGGTGCGACAAAAGTTCAACGTAAATACAAACACACGTGAACCCGGGCGACCCGAGTTCAAATCCCGGCAACGGCTCGAGCCAGTGTCGAGTGATATCCGAACCGGCGCTGCCTCATCCCTTCCCTCTCCCCCACCCCCCCACCACCTTCGACAACCCGCATTGACGAGCGCCTCGAAGTATGGTCAAACAACCCCCATGACCGACACGGCTTGGGGAAGGCCCCTCCTTCAGCAGTGAGTTGACAAAGAACTGTAAAGTATTATTATAATAACAAGTCGTTGTGGTATGTGTGCATCCAAGCGAGGAAAGGGCGCTGTCGTTGATAGTGCAAGCCCAGGTTTGATTCATGGCCTTGACATTTGGTGACAATCTGTATCTGAATGTTGGCACCCCGTGACCTACCTCCCGTAGGTGAACTCAGCCTTGAGGGAGTTATTCTGAGGGTTTTGTGCTGAGCAACCTGTACTGACCAGTGTGGTGAAGTATGGTCAAACAACCCCCTTCGTAATACAGCAGTGGGTTGACCAACCTCTGCAGCTGCTATTGAAATGACACGTACAACCGTCATCCCACTTACCGG
Organism: Lampetra fluviatilis; assembly: GCF_964198595.1. Classification (NCBI taxonomy): domain Eukaryota; kingdom Metazoa; phylum Chordata; class Hyperoartia; order Petromyzontiformes; family Petromyzontidae; genus Lampetra; species Lampetra fluviatilis. The sequence goes on from NC_136298.1 coordinate 8,712,729, forward strand.
ACGGGTAAAGGTGCAGCCCTGCAATTGCCTGCTGACGCCATGCTGGAAGATGGGGTATTTACGCCTATTATTATTATTATTATTTCACCCTGGCCCGATATCTTGCAAGAGGAGGGAGTACCCACACTTTACCCCGCCGAACGTGACCTGATAACTGTTTGACTGCGGGGTCTTCATTTTTATTCCGGGGTGGACATAAAAGACGGGGGTGGTGAAGGAGAGGGGGAGGCAGAAAGGGGTGGGGGGGGGCAGATGGGGCGCTATTTTACCTGACCATTACAACGAGAATAACATCTACCACCAGCATGCCCTGCTTTCATGCCTCCAGTTAGAATCCCCCACCCGCCACACCACCGCAATGCAACTTATTTAATGAATGTATTTACATTTCATACGATGGTCTGTATGTTGAAACTTGGCTCGCGCCGATGACGGAGCACGATAGCGCGGAACGAAAGACGGCGGATTGAGACATCGGAAGGCTCGGAGTGTTGGGACTGGGTTTCGCGCAAGGCAAAGCGAGCGAAGCTCGGACTCACGCGAGCCACCATCGAGCGATCGAGTCACTGGCCACCACTCGCGAGAGACGCACGGCAAAGTGACCGAGACACAACAGATGAGGTTACCTCCTCGCCAGAAGCCGGTATGGTCGGCGGTTGTTTGGCAAAAAAAAAAGGGAGCTGGGTAGAGGAGGGGGCAGCGGTGAAGGGGGGCGAGGGTGAGGAGTAGGGACGGTGGTGAGGAGGTGAGGGTTTAGGGGAGGCGTTCATCCATTAGGGGGAGGGGGCGCGAAACATCTGAGAAAAGAGCTTTATAACTCATCGGATTCCTCCGGTGCAAATACATATTCTGATTATAAAATCGCAATGAGATGAGGCACTAGATGTCGACATCTAGTGCCTCAGGGCGCAAGTTCTCGAAATGTTCTAGAATGCTGCTCGGCTGGCTTGAAGTAGGGATTGGCCGGCGTAAGGTACTAGCACTAGAGTACTTGGAATTCCTAGCCGTAGTCGCCCTATATTATTGTTCCCTATAAATACACAACCGCAATATCATGCGCCGTGTCAACATGTTTCCCGCTTTCAGGACTGTTCAAGCTGGATGCAGCGAGACGAGACTAATGTGGACTAAACGTATTGATGTTGTTAGACCAGAGATTCAAGCTGCAGCCAGGATAGTGATGAGAGAAATCGATTGACTTGTTTACGTTGATATGTGTTTAATCGCGTAATAATTCCAGTTGATATTTGATGCACCTCTCATATATTTGTTTTTTGTTATTTATCTGGGTGCCCCTTTAACTAAAAGGGTTCCACGGTGGCGAGATGTTAACTACCTCGCCTGGTATACAGGAGGTTGTTGGTTCGATCCCGACCCGAACGCCTGCTGCTGTATATTTGGAGTTTGCGTGTTACATCCCCGTGGTCGCGTATATTTTTCTCCGGGTCTTCCGGTTTTTTTCCCTCCCCTCCACACTTAGAATCAACGTCACGCGTTTAAGAGTATTCGGCTGCTATCCATTTCCACGCGATAAGCCACTTGCTTCCCCCAGCTGTCATTTGTGATAGTCAGGTCACTTCTGAAAAAAAAAACAACAACCCCAAGCTCTATAGCCTCAGTGGGCCTTACCTGGTAAAATAGCGAGTTTAGTTGTAGTACCTGCGTTCCCTACCTAGCGCTGCCACTGCGAGCGAGGGATTACGAGACGGGCGGGGGGGGTGGTGGTGGTGCAGGGAAGCTGTGGGCACGCGTGTCTAGCCTCGTGGGGTTGGTGGGAAGGTGAGCGGCGGCGGCGGCGGCGTCGGCTACGTTTGGGTCGCGGCTGCGTTGGGGGTCGGCGAGTGTCGAGTTGAGGGGTCAGGGGCCGGTGGCGGCCGGCTGGAGGCGACGCTTTCGCGATGAGCCGTTGAGCAGACGGAGCCGCGAGTTGCCTAACCCCCCCCCTACCCAGCCCGCCCGCCCGCCCCCCCGACTTCTGCCCGCCGTGTCGAGGCGGCTTTGAGGGCCAGACAGTGCCGGGTCACTGCCCCAAAGGCCCTTTTGTTTTAACATTCTCACGGCATTCACAAGCCGGCTTCCATTACACCTCACTCATCCTTTCTCCTTTTTGTGACTTTTTTTGTCTCTTCTTCTTCTCGCTGCTGCTGCTGTTTTTTGTAGGTATGGAGAAGGTCGTTGGGGTTTGTAGAGAGGGGGGTAGTGAGTGTGTGTATGTGTGGATAGGTGCTCGCGAACAGCAATTGCTCCCACAAGCCTATGGCTATCCGTTGATCTTCGTGTTTGTGTGACGCTAGTGTTTAGAGCGCTGTGTTGTGCTATGTATGTACGTATGTTGAACTTCTTTTGCACCATACGTAGCCAACCGTGCCAATCTGAGGTGATATGAACCCGTCCACCCGAGTTCAATTCCTTCTCACGGTCAACATCAGCGGCGATCCATGTGTGCATTTATTAAGTTAGTGATGAACGAAGAAGGCACGAAATACATCGCAGTTACAACCAGATAAATGGGCAATGGTGTTCTGTGGACTAGTTTCACTTTGTTGTGGCGTTAGGGCCCTGCCCACACAACATTCGGCACGAGTTTCGCCGAAGCGAGAGGTGGCGAAACCTCCCTGACACAGTGCCGATTATAACCTCCCAAAGTTCTTCGGTGACCAAACCTGTGACCTCGTCGTTGCGCGATCATGTCGCGAAACATGAAGAGCGTCCTACAATTTTTAAGAAGAAAAGACAACAACACCAGTGGTACCGGGTCGAAAGTACGCCCCCCAACCCCCACCCCCCTCTAGTACCCGGTTAGTCCGGCTGAAGATTCTTGTAAATGTCGCGGGTTGTTTCCCGAACTGGAAGGCACTCGGCGTGTGGTCCGCGCGGCCGTGTGAAAGCTGAAGTCGTGAGCCACGTTTCGGCCCCTTTCCAAAACGCCCAGCCCCGGAGACGTTGGTCAAGGAGCCGTGTGGGAGTTTTTTTTGTTGTTGTCGTTGTCGTCTTTGTTAACGAAACTCGACACGCGGAGTGGCGTGTTCACCCAACCTTGCCAATGCGATGTACTCGTGGTGTTTGTGTGGCGGTTTGTTACGAACGAGGCTTTGTAGACTCCAGCCAGGAGGAGGGTTGCCTCCGCAGCTTAACCAATTTCTGGCACCGTCTGGATGCAGTCACTCCGGGCTGTGTTGTGGGAGCGCATCGCTTACTTGTTGTCAAAATAGTAGATATACCAGCAAAACGACGTATTTATTTGCTCGCGAATGCAGCAAAGCGGTGGGACTTGTGTCCAGCCCCGTAGCGTCGAAGGCGTCGAATGAGGCCTAGAGCCCCCCCCCCCGACCAACTGGTGAAGGTCAAGTAGAAACAAACATGCCGGTATGGACGTGACGTCTATACACGAAGAGCGAGAGCAGGTCGCATGATGATGGACAAAACTATGGCCGTGCTATTACTCACTGTGTTTAGCGTTCAACATATTTAAGTTTGTTTAACATCAAATGTGTTGTACCCCCCCCACTTCCCCTATGATTTGTATGCCCCCCCTCCATCCCATCCCCACCGTGAACAAGGTCACGTTACAGGACGACGTTTATCTGAGCGCTGTAATTTCAGGAAAAAAGAGCCGTTTGTCGCGTTGGCTTTCCTCCCAATTGTTTAACAAGTGTGCTGTCGCCAGCGTCCGCACCTTCGGTTCAGGCACGGCTTTGCTACGTACGGTGCGAAAGAAGTTGAACATAGGTACACACACGTACGGGGAAAAAAAACTTCCGTTCAGGATTCTCGTGCAAAGCAGCATGACATCACCACCACCATCACCGCATGTTGAAGAGCGACTTTTGCTGCGGGACTTCTCTCTATTCCCAGGACCGGATTCAGGTTCTTGTAGAACCCTAGGCACTTGTGTTTCTCAGGACTTGAGTGATAACTTTCTATACAGTTGTTACCGCTGCTTCCCCATGTCACTACCGCCGTTGCTGTCACTACGTTTGTTTCACGCTTAGCACAGCAACGCAGCTTTCCCTTGCCTTGCACTGCTTCTCTCCATTGAGAACGAGATCGTGCGGAAAACACCGTTCGAAGATGTTTATTGATAATTTTGCGACGATAAAAAAAATCTCTAAAAGCTCATTTCCGGTGTTAATTAATCTCACCTTGTGGAAAGAAAAAAAATTGACATTGACATGACTGCCTCTTTGTTATAAACACTGTGGCTATCCTGACTATATAAATATATTTATTCAAGAATATATCTTGGTTACATTTTGTATCATACAAACAGTGCCTACTTTGCCTATTGGATTATACGGCCCTGGCCTACCCGTGCTCTGTTCCTGTTGTGGATCAGCGTGATGTTCGGCTTGATGTCTGACGTTTCGTTCCCTGAGCGTCAAAGTTGCGGCCCTGCAATTTCTCACCGATGCCACTGCTGGCGGAATGGCCTCTACTATAGAGCTCCCCCTCTCGAGGTTGTATTTGGCCTACTTTTCCACGCTACTGCCCACGCTTCACCCCACCACACGTCACCTGTGCCAATCGACTGGCTGTCCGTGGTGAACACATCCACAGCAGTGTGAACACATCAGCAATGCTGGCTGGACAGAGGCTGTGGAGGCTGGTGGGGCGGGTTGTGGGATAGTTAAGAAACTTGTCTCCGCTCGTAAATAGAGGGGTTTTTGGGTTAGATCGCGTAAATATATAAATGTGTCGTTAAATCCGCCACCACCCGACACAGCCAAGTAGTAAGGGTTGTCACGTAAACAGAACGTGGACAATTCGTGACTTGTACAGCACGCCGGTGTGTTGGAAAGCCAAGCCACAACATTTACGATCTGAGTACGACGTTTCGTCAGTAACTACAACTAGCTTCATCAGGCGCCAGCCAGATTTGAGGAGAGGCGTAGATGTGGTGACCACACTTTGTTTGCAAGTCCGTGTTGCTGGCAATTACACCCACGGTGACCGCTTGCCCATTTTTTTGTGACGAGCAAATGGAAACGGAGGGTGAACGTTTTGAGTGTGCAAGGACTGACGTTTGATAAGCGATGGTCTCCGCTGTATGCTGTAAACATGTTATTGAAACGCAACGTGGCCCACGGTTTGTTCAGAGATGTTGCAAGTGTGTGTGTCATCTACATGGCAATTGTAAATATAACCTTTGCAGACGTTTATTCGGAAAAACCAACAAGGTTATTTTTTACGGGATGTTGCCGATGTCTTGTGACCCCTCCAAGGAATTGACCCCAAACAATGTTCTCCTTTGCACATTCATTTCTGTTGTACATAAACCTTGCGTTAAAAAAAAAAAACTATACATTGCGTTTTAGATAAATAAATGTAGGGGTCATAATACATCCGGACGACCCTGTATGAAGTAATAATTTATTGACTTTATTTAGTTACTGCTCTCACTTTACGTGAAATTAGCAGCGATGCGCGAGGGGGAGAGAGAGGGGGGATTAATATGGATTAGCTTTTTTTTGGATATGGTTGAGTCAATTTGGGGCTTCGCTTCACACAGGAACCGCTCGAGCCAGTTCGACTGGTGGAGCTCTTTAATTTCATGCCACGGTGCTTAAACAAAGGAGGGGGGGGGGGGGCGAACGGGGGGGGGGGCGAACGGGGGGGGGGCGAACGGGGGGGGGGGCGAAGGGGGGGGCGAAGGAGGGCAAGGGGGGGGAGCAATACATCCACACGCGTGCCTAATCATCCTCTCGGTTCGCATTTCGTATATGTATTTTAAAACATTACCCTATATCTGAGTCGGTGCAAACACGTTGAATGCAAACGTGTAAACGCGCACACGATTAAATATTTGTGTTAAAGTGCCCGGCTCGGCGTGTAAGAGCCAGAGTGCCAGACGCCGTTCCGCGTCTAATCCGACGGCGACGCTTCGCTGTCGTCGTCGCGCGGGGCTGCTGTGTGCACCGGCCGCGGATTTACGGAGGATTACGCATCGCGAGGAATAAACACGCGTGCGCGCGCGTAATGCACACGCGTGTACAGGGTGGGCCCAGATGTCTTGTGACCCCCACCCCCCCCCCCCCCCCATTTTATTCTCTAAAACTTAATATTTTTTAAAAGTCAGGTTGAATTTTAAACAGAAATTAATATACAAAGGGGGGAGAAAAAAAAAATTCTGGGTCAATTAATTGGTGGTCGCAAGACATCTGGACCACGCTGTGCACGACAAAAGCCACGGCGGTGAAAGCGCCTGCGTAGCTGTACACACGCGTCTTTGTGTCACTTACACCAGAACGTGAATGCATTTTAAGCAACTCCTCTGTGGGTGGCTCAGGTGTCTCTGACCCCATGGCCTCTAGTACAGAGCTCCCCCTCTCTTAGAGCCCCCCCCTCTAGAGGGTGGTTTGGCCGACTCTCTTCCACGCTGGTCAAACGCTCATGAAGACGTGGGGGTACCCATACTTTACCCCACCACACGCTACCTGCCGATCGACTAACCGTGGTGAACCCATTAACACTCCTGGGTGGGCAGAGGCTGTGAAGGGTGGACGGGGGGGATAGTTAAGAACCTTGCCACCGTTGTTTGGAGATGGAATCGTACCGGCGAGCTCTAGAGCCGAGAATCTAGGTTCAAAACTGGGTGTGAGACACCCATCATTTTAGACGGAATCGTTCAAGCGCAGCAGGTCGATTGTCTCCATTCGCGTGACAAATTGACAATAAAAAAAATCCATCACTTTCGTTTTTGGTAAAATCTTGCTTAAAGGTAGATAACAACAAGAAAAATTGAGGTCGACTGCTATGCGATGAATATTTCTCCGCAACGTGGTGCGTGGGGAAACACGGATCTCAGAAAGTCCTCGTGTGTGACAACCACTTTCCCGTGGGACGTCGTTCTCTCAACAGCGGGCGGGAGATTCCAGACGGGACAAGCGCGTATCGTGCCACCACTTCAAATGTGCGAATGTCACGTGAGAAGGAAAACAATAATAATAATAAAATAAAACATTGGCGGCGACAAAAAACATATTTTTAAAAAGTAAAGCCTTTGGTACTCTTAGGTTTTTTCGGTAAAGTCACGTAGGTACAAATAATAATAACATAAAATAATAATAAATGAAAAATAACTAAATTAAATCAGCCAAATTTTGATACAGTAAATTTAATCGCAGCAGGCCGATTGTCGTCGTGATTTAATTGAGTTCTTTTTCATTTATTATTATTATTATTATTATTTTATGTTATTATTTTTTTTTTACCTACGTGACTTTACCGAAAAAAACCTAAGAGTATAAATCCTTGCAGTCACGAAATCTTCAAATCTAGAATTAAAGCCTTTGGCTTCATCTCGCAAGTGGGCTCATCTCGCGTTGGCGGCGCAGGGCGAAACTTCGTCAGCCGGGTCTCCGCTGTTGCCGCATTGGTCATGATGTGCGACACGGTTCGTGCCCGGACAGAGAGCGCGGGAGAGCGTGGGTGACCGCTGCGCCAATTCAAATCGCCTGAGATCTCGGCACAATGGAGAGGGGGCCTCCAAGGCTCGCCGTGCACAATGCGCTAGGCACTGCGACGAACAGAAGTAACAAAAAACAAAAATCTGCTCGGCCAATTGTTTAAAAGGAGCCCCTCCTGAAGCCAGTTGAGCAGCCGCTGTCAGTCTCGGGCAGATGTGGAGCCGGGAGAGGGAAGGGCGAGGAAGTCTGGCGGGGAAGGAAGGGAGGTATTTAGGGGGTGAGATTTAACTATTATGCTGCTGTAACAATGCGTGCTGCTCCGTACAGGTGATGTCGTGTAGCACCTGTGTTGAGTCACTGCTGCTGGAAATGTATGTATGTTAAACTTGTTTTTGTTGCACAGTATGTAGCCAACCGCGATGATGGGAGGTGCCGGGGAAGGACATCAAACTGAACGAAAAAAAGCAGTCCTACAGAATGCGCAATGTGACCTTTGTTCAGAGGTTTCGTTTCATTTTTAATCCAGAGGTCACCGGGTCATTCTGGACGCGTTAATTTAATGCCGCACCCCCGCCTCTGTCCACCGAGCAGTATATTGGGTACAACCACAAGTTAGTCGATCGGTTGGTCACACGCGATAAGCCACTTCGTTGAGCTATCATCTGCGGCCTGGTCGTTTCTGAAAAAGAGTGAAAAAGCTGAGTGGGCCTTATCTGGTAAAATAAAATAAAATCAGTAAATAGTAAACTGTGGGAATTCAGGACGTCACGCGGCGAGAACACGTTTGTGGATGCATTCAGGAAAGCGGAAGGTTGTGATGGGTGGGACACGTGGTGTGCAGGGTGGAGGAGGGCAGGTCACCGAGACGGGCTTTGGAGTGGTACCCCAGAGGTTGGCGAGCGAGACTAAAGCCAGATGGTTTGCGATTCTTTCAACTCGGGCGTCGGAGGTCAGGCGTCGAACTCTGCGACAGCTGTGGGAAACTAGCAGAAGGAAGGAAGCGATGGCGACGTGCCATCGCATCAGTGTGCATTGGCCGCGATTACCTCTTTACCGAATGAAACAAACTCAACGCAATCGTCGTCAGAAACGGTCACCGCATCGCGCGCTTTCAGATGCGCTTCTGCGGCCGTCTGGAACGCTCTTCCTGCCGATATTTGTAAGCCACTGGCGCTATGCACCTTTAAATATCGATGTAAAATCCATCTCTTTAGAACCGCTTTTTTGTGTTTAGTTGGTTGTCCTTCTCCCGCACCTCCGATATCGCACGGTTGGCTACGTGCGGTGCGAAAGAAGTTCAACATACATGCAGTGCATACGTGCATCATTCACGCTGCGTGGCCTTTAAAGGGGGGTGGTGACATATTTGCTCGTTTGTCACCGAAAGACGAATTACTGGTCAGAGGTGCCAACCCGCAAGCAGTCTACATTCTTGTTGTCCAGACCGGATGCTGAGAATGTATTATTGTAGTTACAACGTCTAATTGAGTCTTCTTCCAACGTTTGGCTGGCACCAGTGCAGCAATGGGCAATGGTCAGGAAATGCAATCGTATTTGGCAGCGGTGGCGTCGGCCACGTTTTGAACGGGTACAAGGGATGCACGCATCGGGTCTGGGTGCACGCTGAACATTTTCGTTTTAATGTCAGAATAAGAATCGAAACATGTATTTGTGCTGGAGGAATCCGATAAGCTATAAAGCTCTTTTTCACAGATGTCCAGTAGGGGCAGGTGAGAGCGTAACAACAACAACAACAGCAACCAAACACAACAACACGATATGAGTGCAAAGTATAGGAAAGGCAAAACAATTTTAAAATATATACAAATGAAACTAAACTATTTATTGTATTGCTCAGGTATGTATGTTTAACTTCTTTCGTCAACGTACGTAGCCAATCGGAGGTGCGGATTATGTCCTGGATCCTCCACTAAAGTTGACTCCGCCCAAGATGGCACGCGTTCACCTGGTGTGGTGTGTAAACGTCTGCAACGGGGAGACAAAGGCAGCCGGGCATGGTGCTGGCAACGCCACCACCACCCATCGTTGTTTTGTGTGTGGAGAGAGGAAATGCGAAAGCCAGAAGTGAACACGGCTGCTCTCTCAAACCTTCGCCGCGAACTACTCCTGCGGGCATCTTAGATTGAGAACGAATTTTTTCGTGACCGCTTTTTGGTGTTCAGTTCGTTGTCCTTCCCCCGCAACCTCCGATTATGCACGGTTGGCCACGTACGGTGCGAAAGAAGTTCAACACACGTACATCTTTAGGAGTTGAACTGCGCAACCGATGCCCGCACGGTAGTGCGTGGCGACAGCTCGAAGCGAGGCAAAGCTCAGCACGCGGCCCCAACGCGGAGGAGAGAGCAAATCTGGGATTCGAGCGGCTGCGAAAGGCGAGAGCGAGCCAATGAATTTATGATTTTGTAAACGTGAGCGCACTAATGGGTTATCGATCTCGCCCCTTCTTTGAGTTTGTTTCTTTTCGGGTGAACACCACTTCGCGAGTCCCTCTACTAATTGCTAAATGATGCCAGGCCCTCGCTCATTCGGCGACAGGCTATCGAGCGCGTTGCGGAATATCGTTAAATTTACGACGAAGCTATTGTGTCATCATCGGCCGAATACCAAAACGGTGTTTGTAAAAAAATCATTCAAATGTTCAACGTCCTATGATAAATTGAACTTTTAATCGGTTAAAAGTTGGCTCGGCAGCAACTCTTTATTGTTTTGCGTAACTTTTGTTTAGTTCTGCAATATATATATATTTCGCTGAAATTGTGTAATTCTATGTATTCAACTGGGGTCGCAGGAGCGTTACGTGCAACGCATGGGCTATGTGTCTGCAGCGGCACTGATATCGATCGGTTGAATATTTTTTTACGTACAGTACTATGTTTTTAATTAACATGCTATAGTCGACGAGTCAGTCAGCCAGCTGATAAGTGAATTGGTCACTCAATAATTTGGTCAGTCGGTTGCTAAGTTGGTGAGTTGGCCAGCCAGTCAGATGGGGCCAGATGGGCGGATTTTTTGGTCGATAATTTCGTGACTTAGTCGGTCAATCGATTCGTTGAGCTATTTGGTGAGTTGGTTGGTCGGCCACTAAATAGTTTGTTTATTTGTTCAACTGGTCAGTCAATTGGCCCGCCTGTCAGTGAGTTAGGGGGTTATTCAGTAATCCAGCCGGAAGATCAGTCATTGAGTCAGTGAGTCAGTCGGTTAGACGATTGGTCGACCAGTCAATCAATTATGATATTGATCAATCGTCGGTTTGGGTGTCGAGTCTGTCAGTCGGTTGGTTGATTGATGGGTCTGCCGTACGGTCGGACAGTTGGTCGGGTTATTGGTAATTGAGTCGGCTGATAGGTCGGCTTCGTCAGTCAGTTTGCGCGCCGGTCAGCGAGCCGGTCAGCGAGCCGTTGAGTATGCCGGGCCCGGGAAAGGGGATCCGCTCTCAGGCGGGAAGGCGATCCACGGGTGGTGCCGCGGACTGTCAGTGGCGGCGGCGTGGCACTCAGAGCCCCCTCCAGCCCCCCCCCTCTCCAACCGTGGGGGATCCAAGGTAGGGTGTGGAGTGAATGGGGGTGATAGCCGCCCCCCCCCGCCCATATTTACGAAAGAAAATACATTTAATCGATTGAACAAATAACGTCCGAGCCTATTTGAAAATATTTAAATATTCGGACCGTCTCGCTGTCTGTGTCCATCTCGCTCCATCTTCTCCTCCTACCCCCCCCATCTTCTCCGTCATCCTCTGCGCTCTAACTTTCATCTCCCCTCCGCTCTTCTTCTCCACCCGAAGCTCCCCCATTCTGTCTCTCTTAAGCATTGTCGTCTCAATTTATATGTTTTTGTTTGAACCTTGTATTTCCCCACTCCAGATTTTAAACAAATGGTGATAAAGTCTCGTAGAGCAGTAATAATTTGGCACGCATTAAGTGTTAAACCTCCGCTCAATGTGTACTTCTCTCTGCATCCCTTCTCTCTGCTCTCCCATCGCAGGGCAAGAAAGGGCGAGAGACCACCGAGGACATATGCAGTTGCCGAAGAAGCTCACAGCACGTGTTCCGAAAGAGTCGGACATCGTGCCGAACAACAATGCCTGGCACAACCCAGAAAACGCATAGGAGTGTTCGGGAGCTTTGGGCGGTGGGGGGGTCTCGGGCATGAATGTCATTACCGTGCATGACAAATATTCGCACGGCGAACGTCAGCGCCACGTTTGGGCGACACAACACACGAGTGACACAACACACACCAATAACACAACACGAGACAATGCCTTTCTGGTTAGAAGCGTGGACATGTGATCGATGTGCATATCGTGGCGTTAGGGGGGGCAGCGGGAGGGGGGGGTGGGTGACGATTGGGAGATCGCCTCCCCCCCCTTCCCCCCTCCCCCTTGAGACTCCGAAAAGTATGATTCATTGACATTTCCAGAGAACATACATTGATGGGTTTTTATTATATGTAAGATATAGGGCCATGTTTAAAAAGCTTGAAATATCTGGGCCAGCCTCCCCTAACTTGTGAGGATTCTAGAATCCGTATCTGGTGCACGGAAGCGGGGAGGGGGGGGCATAGCCCCAGTGGGGGTTATGGCATCACCACCCCCTTAATGGTACTTTTCCACCCCCCCCCCCTTAACCCCCCGGTCCCCCCTCCCCCACCCCTCGGCGCTCACGGTACTAAATGTAGCGTGGAGAAAGAGCGAGAGAGAGAGAGCGAATGACTCGCTCGCTGACTCAATGGGCAATTTGGGGGCATTCATTCCCCACGCTCTCCCAGCCGGGAGCCGTGTAGACAGCGCGGGGAGCCGGCCCTCTCTCCGGCGCGGGTTAAAGGGTCTGTTTGACAAGTTATTATAATGCTGCGGTCATGCCACGCTGCGGAGGCGGATGGGCGCGCTCGTTAATCTTGCAGGATTCACCCTCGCGCCAGCACGATAATGACCCTTGCCGGTTTCACTTAAATGAGTGCGGGGGGGCAGTTGCGTGCGTGCGTGCGTGTGTGCGTGTGTGTGTGTGCGTGCGTGTGTGTGCGTACGTGCGTGCGTGCGTGCGTGTGTGCGTGTGTGTGCGTGCGTGCGTGTGTGTGCGTACGTGCGTGCGTGCGTGCGTGTGTGCGTGTGTGTGCGTGCGTGCGTGCGTGTGTGTGCGTGCGTGTGTGTGTGTACGTGCGTGTGTGCGTGCGTGTGTGCGTGTGTGTGCGTGTGTGCGTGCGTGTGCGTGTGTGCATATGTGGTTCGGTAGTGCCGGCCACCCACCCCCTCGTGCGCCGTGCCGGGTTTTCAGAGGTGCTCGCTAACAGCACTTGCCCCAGCAGTCTGTTACAGGCTATACGGGGGTCTTTGCGTGTAAAACATGAGCACGAGGGAGACAAAGGCGGCCGGGCGTGATGTTTAGCCGGACCCCACCCACCCGTGCCCCATTGCACGCCTTAAAAAGTGTTCGCGAAGAGCACTTGGCCCCAACAATTCTGTTAAGGATATTCGGGGGGGGCGGGGGGAGCTTTGTCTTTGAGCCATCAAGTTGACGTGTTGCGGCGCGTGCTTGAGAATGTTGGGGTTTATTGAAGGATTTGTTTTACTTCTGTTGGTATTTCGCTTGTGTGACATCGCATCGCTCGCTGTATATCCGCTCCGGTGCATAACGTATGGCATAAGAGGCTCGTAATCCCAATGGGGCGTAGGGGGGGGGTGCTCGCACCCCCTGCGGTCATGGACACGATATGTTGCCTCTCCGCCTGCCCGTCCACGAGATTTCTCTTTTTATTTATTTGTGTTCCTACTGCAAGGAAACTCCGTAAAGTTCACGCCTCAAATGTGACAAAAAGAGCGATGCAACGGCGGAACCATAACACGACGCTCATTGGCGCCTGCCACAACACGAGGCTGTGTGTCTAAAAACAAATAATTATGTTTAAATATAAACATCGAAGACAATGGTGAGAGTGCGTGTGAAGGGTACGTGTGGGGGAGGAGGGAGGGGGCTGTGCCGTAGTGGGTGGAGCGGTGGGGCAACGGTTAGCGCGCTGCGCTATGAAAACCGACCACCCGAGTTAGAGTCCCGCTCTGAACCGTCGCACATCTGAGCCGGTTCCGAGGCCTTTCCAAGGCTCCGCCGAGTCAGCACTTGGGAGACAAAGGCCGTCTGGCGTGGTGCTGTGGCCACATTCGCACACCTCGTGTGCCCTGCCCGGGGTTGAGGAGGTGCATGGGTTCCTTTTCGTCTCTCTGCGTAATTACAAAACATTCGCCCCTCCATGCTCCAGAGCGTTTGTTCAGGGTCCTTTGTCGATGTCTATGTTGTGGATCCAGATGTCACAGCGTCTACAATTTCTGTAAATACTCTCCCACTTTTTGCAATTTTCTTCTGCTACTTTGAACAGAAAATGTATTCACTCTGCAGTGTTGAGCTCTGCGCAATGTGTGAGCAAATTTAAACTCGCGATGTTTAACGAAGTTAATTTATCGGCTGACGTTACAATTCACTTCTTTTTTCGATTTAAAGCTTTCGTGACTGCAGAGATTCATCTCCTTGGTTCATTCGACAAAGTCACGTAGAAGGTAAATAATAAAATAATACAAATAAAACATAATAAAATATAAATTCTCACGACGTTTCGGCCACAACGCAAGCAGCCGTCCTCAGGTGAAGAACAGGTCTGTCGGAAAGACAGCGTCTGAATGATCTCATTCAGACGCAAGCAGCGTCTGAATGAGATCCGTCCGTGACTTTACCGAAAGAACCAAGAAGATGAATTCACTTCTTGCATAATTTTAGTTGACAGTGTCACAGAATTACCTGCAATGCTTCGCGTATTCAAGATAACATCAATTATGTACGTTTGCTTTACTTTTTCACACCGTACGTAGCCAACCGTGCTAATCGGAGGTGCGGGGGTGGGGGATAATAAACTAAACACAAAAATCAGTTCTAAAGAAATGAGTTTTCAATCGACGTTTAAAAGTGCTGAGCTCCGGTGACTTCCTAATAACAATCATAGCTAATACAATACAACCTCAGCGTAATGAACGATTGCCACATTTTCACCAACAATGAAACAACTTCACCTCGTTGCGCTTTTTTAACCAATCGATCAATAGCCAATCAACTCCAATTATTACCAAAGCGATCCCACGTGTACGGGCTCTTCTGCCGACGTCCAGGTTCGGACCCGGACCAAGGAAGATCAGTTCACGCGAGAGTTGGGCTCGATTTGCGCTGCACATCTCGATTGCTGGATCGAATGTCCAAATTTGTCAAAAAACTTTTCGTTTATTTTTTCAACTAAACCGGTTTGCTGATTTTTTTTTCTTCCCATAATCAAGTTGGGCTCGTTTGCAAACGCGACAACGTGATTTAATTGTCTCTTGTCTGATGGTGGTGGTGGGTGCCGTAGCTCTGAATGATATATTATACAGGTAGGAACAACAGGTTCCACACTGAGCACCAGGGATTATTTGTCTTTCTGTCGTGCACGAATGTGCTGTCCAACCAAGTTCCTACCTGCCCACTACGAAGGAACGTGTTTATTATGATACCTTCACGGGTTAGTTCAAAACGTGGAAGCTATTGTGAGTGTAGTCGAGATGGTGGCCGGCTCTGTAAGGACTGCATCGTGACGCGTTATTTATCAAGCGTCACCCTCTCGAATTCGAATGCGTTGGCGGCACTTGAAATACAGAGGAGGGGGGGCGGCGGGTTTCAAACCGATCTCGAACGAAAAAAATTAACCCGTAAAAACAAAGTTTTTCACTATAAATCCTTTATATGCGTGGCGGCTAGAGTCCTCTCGTCCTCTGGCTTGAGATGGCTGCCACCTATGGGTCAGATGATTGCATGCCACCATTAAGCAATTGGTAATTAAATATAATTTATTTTTTCCTAAAAAGTGTAACATTTTGGAAATATTTTTTTCACGAAAATAAATTGTCCCGCACAACGAGTCTGTGTGCAAAATGTCAGCTCGATTGGATCACGGGAAGTGGGTTAAAAAACGACCGAAAGATTTGCACGGTCATAAGCGCGCAAGCAAGCAAGCAAGTGAACTTAATATAAAGGATTTAAAAAAAGTGTCTCCTTGTTTAGTTGCCTGCTCCTGGGCCTAAGATGTTGGCACGCGCACTCCCCTACCGCTACACTTGAACGCGATGACCCCCCCCCAATTGCTCACACGTTTGCGGCGTGCGTTCGAGACGATTTCGCCAGCGCTTCACGGCATTTCTTCACGGACATGTCCAGTCCTAATTGTAGCTTGGGACTCGAGTGGTTTTTTTTTTACTGAAAGTGAAGTTTCCATGTTCACCCTTTATGCTGGTTTCTCGTCAATTGTCAATTTGTGTTGCGGTGAATGGTGTGGTTGTTGTTGTTAATCGTCGATTAGTTGACGTTCACCACGCTGCCGGCGCGGCGGCTCGGAGGTTCGCCTTGAAAAGAATCGATGTTTAATCTCAACGAGCTCCTGATTAATTTCGGAAAAAACATTTAAGCGTCACGACGACGACGATCATCAATAGCAGGGATCAACAGTGATTCCCCGTGTTGCGCACACAAAGCCCACGCCACAACAACACGAATAGCGCAAGGGCCTTGGCAGTCCCCCATTTCAAACGACTCAGAAATTCAGTTCAGTTCATTTCAGTTCATTTCAGTTCATTTATTAGCTATAGCCCTGTGAGCCATTCGGCTCTTGAATCGCGTGCAACCGCAACGAACAAAAACATGAACAAGAAACATCTTAAAGTGACTAGGCGCAACAGAAAAATACAGGAAAAAAACAGCAAAGTCTTCTAGAAAAAGCACCGCATATCAATGCTGTGTGAAATGAAGCGAGCGGTCGGGTAGCGTCTGGGCGTCGGGGGCTCCGGTGGCAGGCCGCCTCGCACCGTGCTCAGAGCGCTGGTCCCGCAAGCCAGACGCGAGTCGTAGTCGTCGTCAGTCGGTCCCGTGTTGTGAATTCCAGTGGTGGGGTCCCACCGAGATGCAGCAGCCCTGTGTGTGTGTGTGTGAGGTGTGCGAGGGAGAGAGGGAGGAGGGGGGCGAGCGAACGAACGACCTGGCGGATTCTGTTCGCCTAGCTCGTAATGTGACACTAATGGGCGCTAATGTAACCGGTGCTGGTCGCAGACTCCCATTTAGAGCCGGCGGAGTGATCTGCCGCAGTTTAAAGAAAATAAAATCCCCTACACCCCCCTCCAACCCCCCTCAACACCCCCGCCCCCCGCCCCCCTGCCACACCTGCATACCACGACACAAAAATCGTTACTTTTGCCGATGCCGCAGCAACACACCTTGAGTAGAACTCTGTCCTGTCTCTGCACATGTACATGCCACGTGGGTTGTAGTCCACCGGTTTTATTGATCTTCCAGACCAATTGTAGCAAGTGAACTCCTCCACCTCTTTTGAAATCTTGGGTCTCGTCATTTAAATCCATTTATTTGGTGATGCTGCCTCTGCTTGGGCAGTGGTGAACGAGTACAAATAATATTAATATATATATTTATTTTTTAAAACCTCATTTGTCAACACTGGCTTTACAGAGGGGGAAAATATACAAAAGGTGACGTTTCAGAACGTGACCCTTGCATAGAATGGAGATGTAGACTTGTTTTAGTAAATTCTCCTGGGTTGACAGATGGTCTTCACAAGAGCCACTCCATATACGATGGGACCCCGTTCAATGCAAACATCAATAAGGGGGTTACATAGCAAAGCCCATAATCACGGACAGCGGAGTGTGGCTTCATAACAGTGCTCACGAATATTCACTCAGTGGTGAGTGAAACGACAGAGAAAGAAAAACTCGGTAATCGATGGTTGAGTCTGATTCTAACAATCATAGTCCTAGCTCTACGATGTGTTATCGGCTTGTTTCGCGTGGTGCTCGGCATGGTCTCGTTTGACGTTTCACCTCCCGTGATTGGGAGCTTCTTCGGGAACAAACGTCGGGCATCGAGCTGAGCAACACGCGGTACCAGATGATAACACGTCACAGTGCTGACACAATGATTAACTGTGTAACAAAAATATATGTTTTGTTCCTGGGGTAGTAAGTGTTATTTTCTAATTGCTATTTTACCCCACAAACTTTGCTTTTGTGACCAGGACAGTGATATTTTGAAATGTACATATTGTCAATGAGAACACGTGGTGTGCATTTGTGCCATTCCTTCACGTAAAGTCCTGGTTAAAAAAGCAAAGTTTGTAACACTCACTACCCAGGAACAAAAATCGTGTTCCGTAATGTTTTCAGAGCCGGTTCGACCAATTCTCTTTCTCAGACGAACGAACGACGCAGCGTTGTAGTGCAACCGCGACAACCCACGCAGCGCGATCTTTCGCCAGCCGTGGTGATCCCGTGGCAGCGGAAAATGGCAACGCGTTGAGACCGATGGTGATGGCTATGTTCTCGGACAAATGTGCTGGCGCGTGGTTTTCTCCTTTTCCTGCAGTGCGTTCAAAGTCAAGAGTTAATATCTTCTACCAATGAGCATTGTGCAATTGCTCATCCATACATCCTCCGCCTGGGCTGTAGGCAGACGGTTCAAATTCCACTTTCCCACTGGCAAGGGGTGAGTATCTTCACTATCATCCGAACGACTTCCCTCCTCAAAGTGGTGCTAACTTTATCGACCCGAGACGAATGGATGATGGGCCCGAGTGACCTCCACGTTTGCAACCAGGATTTGAATTCGCAACCTTTTCGATAGCGAGCCCCCCCCACCCCGCCGGCGCCGCGACCCGCGGCTGGTGACACGATGTGTTACAGTGGCGGGCTTAGTGGTTTAACAAACATTACGAATGATGGGTGCGGATCGGCAACACAGGCCCCTTCATGTCGATACGCATAACCCTAAGAGTCAACTGCGGCCACGATGGAAATCTATACATCCAAGTGGACATTAATGTGATTCTTTAAAATCTAAACAAACGAAACCGGGCGGCGTGTTAGACGCCAAATCCGAAAAAGTGTGTTTACTCTGGTCGAGTCGCGAAACCTCTCTTTTTGTGTTCTGGTGCAGACGTGAAGACTACAAAGCTGTAACAGATAGGTCCAAACCTGAACCCTGGGTGGATAAACTTCATGGTTCACCGTTGTGTACATAGCTGACAGAAAGGGAGTTTTTTTTCTCTCTCTTCTTCTGGTCACTGTGTGATATGAAAAGAGAGGGGGCCTCTGGCTTGTAAAAACAACAGACGCGCATTACTGTCTGAAAACATCAAAACAAGTGGGCGTCACGACTCCCCTAAAAGGTTTAGATAAGCTCCTGGCATTTCACCCTCCCTCTCTTTCCCTCTACCTATTCTCTTTCCTCGTCACTGCAAGGCGTGTGTATGCAACGCCACGGATGTGCTCATATTTGCGGGATGACGCCAAGGACTGGGGGGGGGGGCGGGCATGGAGAGGGGGGTCATGGGGGGGGCTGTGAGGGTAGGGGCAGTGGGGGGAGGGTCGCTCCGGTTGAGCGTTTGGCTAAAGTGAGACATGGGACAGCAGCAGCAGCGCTTTATGTTTGAGTTTTTAAAGTAGATAATGTGGCAACCTGTAATCTCAGCAACGGCCGTCGAGCCGGCTGTGTGTAATCGTTATTGTGCGCGTGTCTGCGTGCGTGCGTACGATCTGCTCGAATGAAATGTGTGGTGTTTTGCCGATAGAATTTACTTCGTAAAATCATTCGACGCTTCAACAGTCAATCGACAACGTTTTTAATTCATGGCGGCCCGCGTGACAGCTTCCTGCGGGTTATCCCGAGAAGCATCATCTTGGTGGGATCTTTCCTTCACCGTAACAATAATAATTACACGTGATTTTTATTTGTACTTATTTTAATATTTCGAATGACAAATCCTCTTTAAGATAGAACATCTGATTCACAAGGCGTCCAGAGTATCAATTGTCACATACCTAGCAAATACGCAATGCCATGCACGCATTGTATAATTATTATTAGAGTCCTAGATAATTACTATCATAATTAATTTGTATGAATGGTGCTTCCCATGCGGTGTTGGTCTAGGGCAGGGGTGGCCCAGCTGTGACAGACCAAGAGCCAACACGTACTCACGAGTTCTGCAAATGGCCATGCGTATATGTTCCAGTGCGTATACACATTGACAGTTTTCGGCACAGCACAAGAGACAATCGTTATTCTTTGCTGTAGGTGATATTCCTCGTTCTTCTACGTTATGCCCCCCCTCCCCCCCTTGGATAGAACTCCACGTGGGTGGAATTTAAGAGCCGCATGCGCCTTGGGAGACGCCAGCTGTCCCACCGCTGGTTTAAGGGAGTTGATTGAATATACTTCACCACACCAGTCGGGTGTGGGTCGGTTAAAGGAGCGCTTCACGTAGCACCACCACTGATGTTGGCCGTGGCCGTGAATCGCACTCTGCACAAGCCGGGTTCGTAGTTCAGTGCGCTAGCCGCCACTGCAGCCACCGCTCCGCTCACCTCTCCGTGCTGTTTTGGTTCGTTTAAAGCGGTGGTTCTTGACCTTCAGTGCGGCGTGGGTCCGCGTTTCCCATCTCTCTTCTTTCAAGACGTCTGTGCCAGCGTGGTTAAAAAAAATTAACCCGTAAAAACAAAGTTTTTCACTCTAAATCCTTTATATGCGTGGCGGCTAGAGTCCTCTCGTCCTCTGGCTTGAGATGGCTGCCACCTATGGGTCAGATGATTGTCTGCCAGCATTAAGCAATTGGTAATTACAAATTTTTTTTTCCATAAACAGTGTAAAAATTTTTAAATTTTTTTCACGAAAATGAATTGTCACGCACAACGAGTCTGTGTGGAAAATGTCAGCTCGATTGGATCATGGGAAGTGTGTTAAAAAACGACCGAAATATTTGCACGGTCGTAAGCAAGCAAGCACGCAAACACGCAAGCAAGCGAACTTAATATAAAGGATTTAAAAAAAGGCCAAATGCCACCATCCCGCTTCCTGTAGAGGTGCGCTATCGCTCCTTCGAGTATGTGTGTGTGGTGGGGGGGGGTAGACGAGGGCCTTCCCAATAAATTTCAGGGCTGCACCTTTATGCTAACGGGGTCGGGTTGAGAGCAGTGGTTCTTCACCTTCACTGCAGCCTTGCACCCCTTTGGTTCTCAATCGTAAACATTTTTAATAATGTTAATAAATACGTAGGGTTTGATGAAACAAAGTAACTTACGTGCCCGCGCTAAATTTGTGTTTTCGATTGTTTACCTTCTAGCGAAAATCTGGCCACGTCTCGCACCCCACGAAAGGGCATCACGCACCCCCAGTTTAAGAACCACTGCTCTAGATGGCCACTGGGCAGTTTGTCCAGACCGGTTGTGAAAACAAGCAGTCTACATTTACAATCCAGTACAATCACGATTGGCTACGTAGGGTGCGAAAGAAGTTCAACATACATACAAGTGGATTGACGTAGCTTGTAAATGCGACGGCACCCCAATACTCGAAGAGTTGTTGTTTAGTTTTATTTAAAGAAGAGGTCAATTTATAGTGAGACTGTATTGTTCGAAGAGGAAAGATGAGGTGGGGGGGGGGGGGAGTGAATTCTACAGGCCGGAGAGTTGAGCCGATGTTATGGTGGAAGTGCAATTTAAGTCGCCTCCCTGAGAGGAGAGTTGCAGTCGTCGGCAAGCGGCGAGAAGAGGAACCTCTTGATGAGAAGGGCGTCTCAAGCCTGGATTTGACCAGACGGAGGAGGCCTGTTCCACTGGGAAAAAGATAATTCTCGACACTGGTGCTGTTGATAATTGTTTTTTTACCCTTCTATCTGGCAACAAAACTGACACCTTTTTTTACAAGGAGTCATGTTTGCATAGACCACAATACCTGCAGTCGTAATGCAAAAAAAAACATAACTCTGACAATGTGCACTGTCCTTGAAGTTGATTGGTCCACACCCGAGACAGCTTTCTTTAGAGCCTAGTCTCACATAGGTTGGACCAGATGACGCCAAAAGGCGCACGGTGCTGTTATTGAACAGAACATGCCTGAGGTTAGCGGAGTAGCTGTCGAGTGTGCAGGCGGTGCAACTGTGGCACACGGGGCCAGTGGGAGCCAGGTTCTGGATGACAGATGGGTGGGGTGTGGGGGGGAGATTGGACAGGGGGCCCAATTGAATTGCTTGCTAACCATGCTCCACTGCCTGAGAGAATTGAGATTCGGTTTGTAAGATGCACATGAGGAATAAACTGGACGATGCTGGTGCTGACGACGACGACGATGATGATGATGATGATGGGAGGAGCACTTGGTCACACACCACACAGTACATGAGATGGGGTTATTTTAATCGCAATTGCGAAAGTGAAGAGTGATCAGTTAGCTGAAAAACAAAACAACTGAAAAGGCTCGATTTTCACCACATCCAAACAAATCACACTCTCTGGGCCCGTGTGCTTCCCGATGCAATGCAAGCTTTTGATCAAAGGAGTCAATGTTGGTATGGGAGGTGGCTGCCACTGGGGTGGCCCCCCTGGAGCTACACTGCAGCAGGGGCAATGGCTTAATTGATTGTGATTTGGCGATTTAAATTGGTTGGGCTTTTAAGTTTCCGATGCATACATTTCCGTTCTTAATTCATCAAATGCATGAATGCTTCGATATACGAGCTAGCGAGCGAATGGATGAACCCACCCTGTCACTCAAAGCTCGGATCACATCATCACCTGCGCTTCCTTGGGTAAGGGAGGAGGGGGGGGTTGCCAAGTTTTTTTGTGTTGTTGTTGGCGAGTGGAGACGCGAGAGACGGGAGACGCTGGGATTTTTGGAGATCGTCTTTTGCCCGTCTGCTGGTGCCACTCTCAAGTGCACATCCATCAGTGCGGCCGCGTTCATGGGTCGTTAGCACGGGGGGGCGGGGGCGGGGGGGTGGGGGGGCTGGGGGGGCAGCCGTAATCTGGGGCGCGGGGGACACCTTGGCTCCGGTTGCCCCGTTCGTCCGTTCGGGGGAAGGGCAGAGGGAGAGAAACCGATCCGGCTTTCTCGTGGTCAAAGCAGTTTGCGGTCAATTACGGCCGGATAACATCCACGGGACCAGCCGCTCTCGCCAAACCTGGGGAGGCCACAAAGAGCTCGCCAAGCCCCCCCCCCCTTCCCCCCCGTGTGCGCGCGATGTTGTCCGAGGGTTTCACCTGAGCTCGGGCACCGGCTCATTAATCATCTTAGTGTCATCGTCTTCAGAGATGGCCGGCGACGAGCGGTGGAAAGTGAACTTTGGAGCTCTTAGCAGAAACGTTTTTTCAGTGTGTTGATTTGCGCGCGTGTGTGTTTGGTGTGCGTGTTCAATTCCCTTTCACGGCCAACACCGGTGACGATTATCTGAACCTGTCCTGGGCCTCATCTAGGTCGACTCAGCCGCAAGTGAGTAGCTGGTGCGGTGTGTAAACATCGCCACTAGGGAGACAAAGGCGGCCCGGCGTGGTGTTGACCACCCACACCCTCGTGTGCCTTGCCGGCCTTCATAGGTGCTCGCTAACAGCACTTACCTCTACAGTCTGTTACAGGCTTCACGGGGGATCTTTGTCTGTGTGTGGGGAGCGGTAGTGTGGCGGTTAGCGCGATGCCCTATGAACCCGACGAACCCGAGTTCGATTTCCGATCACGGTCAACACTCAGTGACGATTATCTGAACCGGTCCTGGGCCTCCCCTAAGGTCAACTCGGCCTCAAAGGAGTAGCTGGTGCGGTGAGTATGAAGAAGCGTCACCGGGGACACAAAGACGGTCGGGCGTGTTGCCACGCTAGCCACCCCACCCCCTCGTGTGCCGTTTCGGCCTTCATAGGTGTTCGATAACAGCACTTAGTCCAAAAGTCTGTTGAGGCTATCCGGGGGATCTTTGTCTTTGGTGGATAATGCGTCGCATCACAGGACCCTTCCTACATCTCTTCAGCGTCATCACGATCGTAGATTTTTTTAAATTTTAAACCGCGCCTCCCATGCAGGATCTCTCTCTCTTCTCCTCCACGTACTAGGATAATTTAATAATAATAATTATATCGTAGGTGATTGCATCGTACATTGCAAAAATTGCGTCGCAAAGCGCTGAACATGGCGAGCCGCATTGACGTCGTAACTGGAACGCGGCACCGCCGCAGAGACGCAGCACGAACCACGTGGGGGCGACCGTAAAACGACCCACGTGGCCGACATCAGTGAAAGTCCGGAGAAGAATTGACAAAGACGACAAAAAAAGCGTAAAGACGTGTGAGATTCATTCGGCGTTACTCGTAAACATGTCTGAGCTTTCTTGTTTTGTTCTCTCGGTGAAGAAGCTGATTGTAGACCAATTACTACGGTAGCGCCCTGGTTTCAAGTTCCTTTCAGTCCTCCCATCTCTCGCGTTTTCCTCTCCGTTTCTGGGTGCGTATGGGCCGCCCTCCCTTTCTTCAAATCATCGAGCAGTGCCTTGCTTTTTTTGTCGTAAATCTTCGTCTTTTTCACAGCAACATTGAACACTTGCAGAGCTCTCGCGACCGAATACTATGATTCTTAGTGACAAAAAACAGACTATGCTCAGAACGTGCAAGTTTAATATGTGTCGTTCGGCCTCCTCCACCCGGCACAACCAATCAATAAAGTTCTAGATCTGAAGCTTTCGTGACTACAAGGATACATACTCTTAGGTTTTTTCGGTAAAGTCACGTAGTTACGTAGGTAACAATTGTTCACCCTGACAACTTTATTGATACTTTTAGGTTTTTTCGGTAAAGTCACGTAGTTACCTACGTAACTACGTGACTTTACCGAAAAAAATCTAATAGTATCAAT
Source organism: Lampetra fluviatilis (assembly GCF_964198595.1). NCBI lineage: Eukaryota > Metazoa > Chordata > Hyperoartia > Petromyzontiformes > Petromyzontidae > Lampetra > Lampetra fluviatilis. The sequence goes on from NC_136298.1 coordinate 8,736,898, forward strand.
AAAGTTATCAGGGTGAACAAATGCGCTTCAGCATGCCGGCCTGTTCGAGAGCAATCAATACAATTGAACGATCGGCGATGTCGGGTGGAGGGAGGGTGTACGACACACAAACAACTCACGCGGTCCCGACCCCAAAGTCAATTGGTGTGGGGGGGGAGGAGGGGGGATATATTTCCCAGAATTCCCTTACTTCTAGAGATTCTCCGTGCAGTTGCAAACCTTGCTCCCTCTCGACTACACGCGAGCACTCCCAGAATCGGTCGCCGTCTCTTCCGAATGAACACGACCTCGAACTCCTCCTACGATCGCGCCTCCCAGTAGAGAAAGAAACTGCCGCATGTCTGCTGCACCGGCCTACCTGTGCACGTGCACGCGGTTCGAACTGTAGGAAGAGCGACTTAATCCCCACCTCTCTCTCTCCTCCATCGCTTCGAGTTGCCACCGCTAATGCGTGGGGTTTCATGCCGATGGCTTCACGCACATGCCTCGCATGCCTACGCGCGTGTAAATAATCTATACAGTATATGTGTGTGCGACGCGCAAGCCTGTAATGTATAGATCATGAGATGCGATCTCGTGCCCCAGAGTGTATTTATAGCGTTTTACCTACAAATGGCATGAAGGGCGCTTAAGGGACAGATGTTGTCTCGTTTGGCTCTCAACAAATGAGGGCTTGAGCTACGATTCTCTGTTTTTGAGATGGTGGTGTCAATTCCACATTCCTATGGTGGGGGTTGTTATTTTAAGAAAAAAAACGAACCTTCAGTTTACACACTAAAATATTGCAGCCTCGGAATTAATTAAGTTTAAAGATGGTTTATGTTGCAGTGGTGGCAGTGATGGTGATAATGGGGCTAGAATTGGTAATGATGGGGTAAATGATGGTGCCAGCGGTGTTGATGGGAAGGATAACTGGGCTGATGATAGTCGTATGGCTGTTGACCCCTTGCTGGGGATTCTAACTCGGGATTTTTTTTACAAGCAGGAGTGCTGCTTCTCCACAAATACAGCTCCACTCTCGCCTTCTTAAGTTGCAGTGTTTGATTTGAATTAGAATTAAGCATTCGCTTGCACGCGGGCGAACATGACCACACAGAGAGTGTGTACAATTTTAAACTCCTCTCCGTCGGTCAACCCATGTCACCCGGGTCTGTCCCGTGACCTCCTGCCCGCCAGGGTTCGACAGACACTTCACGTGGCCTCAAAGTGCACCTAGCCTGGCACCGTGGTGACATCACCGCCACTCGGCGGCGCATGGCGGCTGTCGATGTCGATCCTCCAGTGATTTTGATTCCATCAATTCTCACGAATTTTTTCAATGATTCGGTCACTGTCTGATTTAACAATGGCTCATTCCTGTTTCATTGCTACAGCCTCGTTTGTATTTCTCTCTCATTAGCGTCGTCGTCAATCGAAACTGGCTCAGTTCGCTCCCCACTATGCTCGGCGTAAATCCATTCGCAAACGCGGAGCGAAAATCGCCGGTTGAGCAATTCTCACGCCTTTGCAATCCGAGGCGCGCATCGCGAACACGGCAACCGGATTTGAATCGACGCACGGGCGCGTTACGGCACGCTCCACGCACGACGGCCACACCGTAAATATACATTTCACATGACCTGGTTAACCCACCGCCGCACCAGCCCTCCCACCCTCCAAAGCCCTCCCCCCCCCTCCCATCGCCCACCTCCCCACATGAACACGCAGAGTAAATGGAAGTTTTGCGAAGCGTTATACAGCGAGGTGGTTTTTACGCGACACCAAACACCGTCGCGTTTGGAAGCGAGCCCGCTGAACACGGCATGCGCGGCGCATTACCTGTGTAAAAAAAAATAAAGGTACCTTACCGACTCTCACAAAACTTGTGTTAGCCTATCTCGGTATTGTCTTACACGGCGGTACAACCTCCCCACCCCCCCCATAACAGCCGTGTTTATGCATTGCTCATCCATATCCACACGGCGCACATAACTCGCGCCGAGATAAACATCGACAGCGCGAGTCGTCGTCGTCACATCATTGCCGAGGCGATGAGTTAAAGGCGGAAAAAAATGGTCACTCAAAGATTTTTTGTTGTTGTTGGGTGGACGGGGATTTTTTTTTGGTTGTAACCACTTTGCGACTATCTCGTAAAGAGTTACGATTACTTTGCTCTTGCCGTGCCTTGGTGTGACACCGAGTGCGCAGTTTAATCGTACTCGTGATAATAATGGTGCCTTTTATATTGTACTTACCCAGCAGAAACATCGCCGCTCCTTTTTTTGAGTGCAATGTTTGGACGGTTCCGTGTTCAAAATTCATTTATTAGGTATAGCCCTGTGAGCCATTCGGCTCTTGAATCGGGTGCAACCGCAACAAACAAAAAAAACATGAACAAGAAAACATCTTAAAGTGACTATGTGCAAACAGAAAATACAAGAAAAGACAGCAAAATATTGCAGAAAAATCACCGTACACCAACCCTGTGCAAATATCCCAGTGGGTAAAAAATATCCCCGTGTAATGATGCATACAAATAATAAAAGCCGCACCACGCATCTCACGTGCGGGGGTGTAGCGGGCGACTGCTGACTCTCATCGCTCCCGTCTCCCTGGTCGAACTTGTCCAGCCCGCATCTACAACACCTGGCAAAACCCCGGGGTGGGGTGCAGCCAAGCCATTAAAATATTAACCTGGCTCAATCACGTCTGGGTACGTTAATAATTATCACGAATTATTCTTGCCATGAAGTCGGCGTAGATTAGTTGGCCAATTACCCTCCCAGATAAATTCTTTCGTCGTAGGCGTAGTCGGGACCGTTGCGCCAAACGTGTGACCTCTTACGACACCGGTCGAATGATCTCCTCTCTTGCTGCCATGCACCGGCGTCTCGAGTGAATTGTTTGAGCCACGGATCACGGGGGGGGGGGGGGGGGCAACCACAAGGAGGAGGGGGGGGGGCGACCACGGGGGCGGCGCCATTCCTTTGAGGATCGCAGTCCACTAGAGGGCCCTCTAGTTAGTGTGGTTAGTGGAGGGCCTACCATCACGAGATGGCCTCTGGTTAGTGTGGTTAGTGGAGGGCCTACCACCACCAGAGATCCTCTGGTTAGTGTGGTTAGTGGAGGGCCTACCACCACCAGAGATCCTCTGGTTAGTGTGGTTAGTGGAGGGCCTACCACCACCAGAGGTCCTCTAGTTAGTGTGGTTAGTGGAGGGCCTACCACCACCAGAGATCCTCTAGTTAGTGTGGTTAGTGGAGGGCCTACCACCACCAGAGGTCCTCTAGTTAGTGTGGTTAGTGGAGGGCCTACCACCACCAGAGGACCTCTAGTTAGTGTGGTTATTGGAGGGCCTACCACCACCAGAGGTCCTCTGGTTAGTGTGGTTAGTGGAGGGCCTACCACCACCAGAGGACCTCTAGTTAGTGTGGTTATTGGAGGGCCTACCACCACCAGAGGTCCTCTGGTTAGTGTGGTTATTGGAGGGCCTACCACCACCAGAGGTCCTCTGGTTAGTGTGGTTAGTGGAGGGCCTACCACCACCAGAGGTCCTCTAGTTAGTGTGGTTAGTGGAGGGCCTACCACTACCAGATATCCTCTAGTTAGTGTGGTTAGTGGAGGGCCTACCACCACCAGAGTTCCTCTAGTTAGTGTGGTTAGTGGAGGGCCTACCAACACCAGATTTCCTCTAGTTAGTGTGGTTAGTGGAGGGCCTACCACCACCAGAGGTCCTCTGGTTAGTGTGGTTAGTGGAGGGCCTACCACCACCAGAGGTCCTCTAGTTAGTGTGGTTATTGGAGGGCCTACCACCACCAGAGGTCCTCTAGTTAGTGTGGTTAATGGAGGGCCTACCACCACCAGAGTTCCTCAAGTTAGTGTGGTTAGTGGAGGGCCTACCAACACCAGATGTCCTCTAGTTAGTGTGGTTAGTGGAGGGCCTACCACCACCAGAGGTCCTCTGGTTAGTGTGGTTAGTGGAGGGCCTACCACCACCAGAGGTCCTCTAGTTAGTGTGGTTATTGGAGGGCCTACCAACGCCAGAGGTCCTCTAGTTAGTGTGGTTATTGGAGGGCCTACCACTACCAGAGGTCCTCTAGTTAGTGTGGTTCGTGGAGGGCATACCAACGCCAGAGGTCCTCTAGTTAGTGTGGTTAGTGGAGGGCCTACCACGACCAACAGAGGGCCACTGGTTAGTGTGGTTAGTGGTGGGCCTGCCACAACCTACCAGCAGCAATGGCGCGGGAAAACATATTTCAGGGTCGTACCTTTACCTCTTGACTAAACAAAATAAAATACCGGACCGGTAACAACAAAACAAAGATGAAGCTAACTTTTTGTTGTTGTTATCTCGTTCGATCAGCAATTTTCATCACCGCGCACCGCTAAACATTTCAGAATTCGATCCGAAACGAGGAACTGCCCCAGAGTGGACCTCGCAACGCAGATCTGAAACAAATGCCTTTAATGTAAAATATTTTTCTAAAATGTTTTGGCATTTATTTGGGGTGGTGGGGGCTGGGAGGTCGAAGGGCTGGGAGGGGGGGACTGTTTGAAAAATGTACATTTTTTCATCGCTGCTGTCAGAGTTGCGCATGGGGGTATTTTGGGTTCGGGCCGAACCTTAGGAACGAGTTTACACAGAAAGGTGGCTACAGCGGCGGCGCTTTGGGCCCCAGAGACTGCCGGTTGCTCATTGTATGCTAATGTAGCATGGGCTGATGTCGGGGGGAAGGATAACTGCGTTCCACCCCCGCTCCTCCTCCTGCCAAATAATAATAATGAAATAAGAAGCGTGCTAAATGTTGTCATAACTTTGGAGCGATGGCCTTTTAAGGTCAAGTAGACGGACAGAAATCCAACACTGGCTGTCTGCGCCGAAATCAAATAATGTCGCTGGAAGCGAAAAAAAACCCCACGGTAAGTTGACGCACGCGTGGGGTTAGACACTCCAACGAATCATAGTGGGGGAGTGGTGGCACCACGTTCATTGCACCGTGCTACGAATCCAGCAAACCTTGGTTTCGCTCGTGGCCACGGCTGTTAGCATCGGCGGGAAGTGATGACTGATCGAATGTACGTATGTTGAGCTTTATTTTGCACCGTATTGTAGCCAACCGTGCTAATTGGAGGTGCGGATTAATGTCCTGGATTCTCCGCTAAAGTTGACTCCGCCCAAGATGGCACGGGCTTGCTGTGTAAACGTCAGCACGGGGAAGACAAAGGGAAGCCGGGCAGGGTAGCTGGCCACGCCACCACCACCGATCGTTGTTTTGTGTCTGGAGAGAGGACATGTGAAAGCCAGCAGTAACTGGACACACAGTGGAAATACTCAAACTCTACAAATGTAGCGCGTTCGCTCGTCGGATACAAACATCCTCCACTGATGATTTCCCTTTGAACTGAAGACGTGCATGTACATGTTTACATAAAGTTCCAATAATATATATACTACGCACGTGGCCTGTAATCCAGAAATGTGGAGGCAGCAGCGAGGGTTCGTGGATCAGCGCACAGATGTTGTGAAATTTCCTTCCCGTGGGCTTCGAGGAGGTGCCATACCCTGGCTCGCCAGGAGAAGGCGGTACAGCGAAAGTGGGATCCATCGGTTCCATCTGTACGGGATCGAGTGTTGCCTCCTCGCATGCATGAGGTTTATCCGGGCGCTCCAGTTTTCTCTCCGATAAAAGAACTCATTAATTGGCCGATAACATTATTGTAAGAGGTGACATGCCAATGGTGTTAGCCGTGGCTGGGAATTCAACGTTGATCTCTTGGTTCATAACGCAATGTGCTAAGTGCAGCCCCACGACGCCACATCAGCAGACTTGTCATCATCATCATCATCATAATAACTTGGAGCCCTTTGTCAATCCACTACTGGACGAAGACCTTTCAATGCTGTGTCAGTCAAAAAAGATTTGTCCACTCTTTAAATGCAGCGATCTCTCTGTCTCTCCTGTGGGGGGGGGGGGCTCCTTTTCGAACGTAGGAAGCTGCCGGCGCTGAAATGGGGGGGGGGGGGGGGCTCAGCGGTGGGGGGAGGCGGTGGCGGGGAAGAATTCCTTTCTGGAAGAGTGCACTTGGGAAGGGTTCACGCCTGAGCTTAGCGCGCCCACAACGGGTGCTGTGTTTGTGGCATCGCGGCCGGCGCCCTGACCCCCACAGCGATATCCATGACCCCCCTCGCCACCCCCCACCCCGCTACACTGGTCACATTGCCCTGGCAGAGCAACACGGAGAAAAATCCAGCGTGACTCTCTCCTCTCTCGGCTCGCTCTCCTGCTTGTACTTGTCAACTCCAGCACACCTCGGTCTCTTGGTGAAGGTCAAACGCAACCTCCGAACGTGTAGGATAACACTTCTGCTCTGCTGCACTTTTTGGTGAAGTGTGGACAGGTTAACTGCCACGACCCACGCAGAGAGGCGGGGGAGGCTCTCATCCTGCAGTGGATTGACACAATCACTGTACGGGTACAATTACGACACCTAAGGTGCTGTGATCGACAATGCACCGCGCCTGTGATACGGGGTTAATGGACCAGGCAGTGATGGGGTGAACCTATTGTTCCTGTAGGTACGGCGAGTAGATTTTTAGAAGTAACTTTTTTTTCCCTGCAGCACAGAGTTTAAAGATTGTTGGCACAAACATTGACAATTATTTTCAACATCACCATACCAGCCTGGGTTATAATAGCAGTAGCCTTGTTGCAACAATTATGCGACAGGGCAGTCGTAATTAATTATGACAAAAGAACAGTTCTCTTCACTTGGTAGGGGGGGGGGGGTTCAAGTATGACTGTGGATTGTCTTCTCCCACTTCTTCCCAAAGTAGGTGTCTGGCCATCGTTAAAGAGAGCTCCGTCTCCTGCCAGCAACGGCGTGAGCCAGCAGTTGCAGGGCTGCACCTTTGTCTTTATCTCTCTCCCCCCCCCCACTCTGAGAGAGTTGCACTTTTTTCTTTGGGGCTCGGACGTTTTGGCTGCACGTGGGTGGGTGAAACGTTTGCGTGGTTGTTCGCTCATTTGGAATTCCTCTCAATTCCTGTGCCGTTTGACATCCAGGTAGGGGCCGTCGGGACTCAAGTTTGTTGTGACAGCCACTGGCCCAGGAATCCAGAGTTTGGTCGAACGTCGTGAGGGCCGGCCGTGACCTCTGACCTTGTGACTTGTGGATGTGTGCATTTTTTGATGTTGGGTGACATCTCACAACCTTCATAAACAAGACTGTGAAGAATTTAGCGGCACGTGTTTTTTTATGGCGCGGTTATTGTCGCTAAAACAAATATATTTATATAGATACACCTGGATTTGGTATCTATGGTAAGAATAATTTTAGAAAGGCACAGTTAGATTGGTTCAGATATGTAGTGAGACTTGAGTATGACATGAATGTTGTTTTGATGGGGAAAGTTACAGATGGCACAAGAAGCCAGGTAAGAGAGGTGAATTAAGTTACAGAAGCAATGCGAACAATTGCATGCAACTGGGAGGAGTGATCTCATGCAAAGGTCTTGAGTGAATACTATGGACAGAGCTGAATGGACGGGAGGCCATGCGCGCTGACGTCTTTGAGAAATGACGTGGCACACAGATAGGTGATGTATTACAAAAGCATCACCTCTCATGCCAGGCGAGTGGCTCTCTCCTACTTCGCAGTCCATGGACCAGAGCAGAAACTGGTACCATCTCTAAAGGAGCAAAACGTTAGCAGTACCCATGTGCTGTGTGGTTAATGACGACGCTCAGGCAGGTCTCCAAGTAAGGGCTTGCCACGGTTTATTAACAAAGAAAGTAGTAAACCATCAGGGGTAGGTGTCCTACGTTCGGTCCTTCCCTTGGACCCTTAGCTCTCTCTACTGCTAGCCTATTGGCTGTCTCTTCGGGCTCTCTCACTCGAGTCGGGACGGGGGTTCAGGCAACACCGCCCGGCCGAGGAGAGCAGCACCTCCCGTAACTACAGCCGGCTCCTACAGACGTCTTGAGCTCCTACCCCTGGCTGTCGCTTCAGCTCCCTTCAACCGCTCTCCAACCCGGGATCCCCCCCAACGACCCCGCTTTCGTCACGGGGCCCCCCTTAAGTACCCCCCCAGGTTACATGACGTCATCGCACCTCACAGCGCGTATGACGTCACGTGCCCCATATTACTCCTCTACACGTGTGTATTCCCATGGCTAACACGTGTGCGTGAGTACTCGATAATCCCCACGGATTTCACACGATTCTCACGTAATTCACTGTTACTGGCTACACAGAGAGACAGGGGCCGTCTCAGGTTGGCACGCACAGTTCAAACGTCTTCCCTGGACTTGTGTGAGCCACCTGTGCAGGACGTCTCCGTGAGACGAGGTCACGATTCCACGGAGCGCATGTGGTCGATCCAGATTGTGTTGTGAATAAAATATAGCAGAGCAACGTCACGGTTTTTTTTCACGTTGGTTTTAATATTTTATTTTGTACTCGTTAAATGCAGCGGGGAGGCGAACACATCTTTTTTCTCTCACATATGTTCAGTAGGAGCCTGGGTGGATATAAAAAAATCGCCCCCATTCCTGATGGCTGGCTCGTGGCAACAATAACCACCAGCACAACATTTCTAAATATCAAATTACGGCAATACCTCGCTTTACGTCCGAGATGCGTTCCTCAGAGGTGCGAGACGAACATGGAAACGGCCTAAATTAAAGCATTCCCCCCCCCCCCCAAATCACCAAAATACTGTTCACGAATAATATATTGTACTCGTACACGTACGGTACATGTATTTTATGCACACGACGCAAAGTAGCGACAGATACGAGGAGGGTTAGATGCTGTCGGCGACGTAAGTGTGGGTCGAGGCGACGTTATAATCAGCTCGTGGTGTTGATAAAGTGACGAACGACGTATTTGCGAAACGACGTAAAACGGGGCATCACTATTAGCATCATGGGGGTGGGAGGAGGGGGTCGTTTCCCCCCCGGCCCCCCGTTACCCCCCCCCCCCACCCCCCACCGTGGTTCAATCGCCCCGGTGTGATCCCAGGAACAGGGGAGCTGGCACTCATTCCGCATACGCCAAAGAACTCCCCGCTCAACAGCAAATGAAACCGTACCCGGCTTGTATCTAAAACAAACATCCCTCCATTGCCTCACCTTCCCCTCCCCGAGGCCTTCTTCCCCAGACGGACGGAGCAGGCCCTGTTTACACTTGCGGATAGCTGGCCCCGCCTCGATGCTTTGCTTATGCCGCTCTTGTATTCTTTCCTCGTGATTGGCCACGTGGAATATTGGGCACAAAGATAAAGATCCCCCGTATAGCCTAAACGGACTGTTGGGGCAAGTGCTGTTAGCGAGCACCTCCTGAAGGCCGGAACGGCACACTAGGGGGCGGGTGGCCAGCACCACGCCTGACCGCCTGTGTCTCCCCAGTGGCGATGATTTTACACACCGCACCAGGTACTCATTTGAGGCTGAGTCGACCTAGGGGAGGCCCAGGACCGGTTCAGAAAATCCTCACTGGTGTTGGCCGTGAGCGGGAATCGAACTCGTGTCGCCGGGTTCGTAGCGTAGTGCGCTAACCGCTACGCCACCACTCCCCACATACACCCACGTGTATACATCAACAACAACAGCCGACATTCACCACTCAAGTGGCGGTGACGTCACCACCGCACTTGCGCCAGGCTAGGTGCACTTCGAGGCTATTTCTGTGAAATGTGGAAGGCTCCCTTACTGGCATGAGGTCACAGGGACAGACACAGGCGTGCCATAGTTTGATTGACCGAGGTGACTGATAGATGCACCACCTGTGCTCCCCACTGCGCTAACTTGCCGAGTCTGAGCCGCCCGGTTCTCCACTCTTTGTTACGAGGGTCGATCCTCTGCTGCGTCCAACTGCTCAGTAACGTCCTTCATGAACCTCTTCCTACAGGGGCCGTCCATAAATGACGTCACGCACCTGGGGGGGGGGGGGGTCAGACATTTGTTCTAGATTTGAAGCTTTCGTGACTGCAAGGAATCATATTCTTAGGTTTTTTCCGGTAAAGTCATGTACGTGACTTTACCGAAAAAACCTAACAATATCAGACATTTGTGACGATGTGCAACTTTAAATAAATATAGACAACACGTTCTACCTAATTAAATAGACTTTTTAATAAAGGGTTTCTCCTACAACATCAGAGTGCAGTGCCACATTAAATACGCACTGCAATGACAATAGTTTAAAGTGATTTGAAGCATGTTTTTTTTTGGGGGGGGGGTCTAGAGCTTTGTGACGTCATATTTGAGGGGGGGGGTCTGACTTTTTGTGACGCCGTGTGACGAAGGGGGGGGGGGGGCGTCAAAAATCGTCTAAAATCGCGTGACGTCATTTATGGATGGCCCCATACAACAACAACCGCCATTCGCCACTAAGTGGCGGTGACGTCACCACGACATAGACACTCATACACGCAGGGTTCTAACACCAGGTTCTAACACTGTTCGAAGACAAGCTTCTAATACGAAGACTGCCGTCACGTATGGGTCTGATGTCAAGATTGTGCGACTGGGATCTGACTTCTAACGCCTCGCTTACAACTTGAGCATCTAACCCAAGCTTCTAACGCCAGATGCCAACGCATGATTCTAAACTTGTGCTAGCCAAAGCGTTTGGTTATTTTGAGTCTAGTTGAAGCGTGGATGGGGGTACTCTGTGGGTGGTTTTTCCAAGTCGAATTTGACCGAGCTGAGCCCGAACCGAGCCGTGCTACGCTGGCTTCACCAAACAAAGGAGTCTTCTTCTTGGTTCTTTCGGTAAAGTCACGTGACTTTACCGAAAGAACCAAGAAGATGAATCCCTGCAGTCACGAAAGCTTTAAATCGAAAAGAAGTCTTGCTCGGGGGGACGGGCCAAGCAGGGCCAGGGGCGTGACTAGTGACGTCATCAAATCATATGACGTCTCACGTTGCGCGTGACGTCGGCGGCACGCGCTCGGCTTGTGCAGTGGAAAAGCAAACCCGACGTGCTTAAAGGAGAGAACCGTGTTTGGCACGTGACATTTCCTCTGCGCCCACCGATTTCCCGTAACTGCCCTGCCACTACCAGCCCGAGATCTGGCACGCATCTTGATCTATCTGGCTTTTTTTGTTTTTGTGTTATTGTTCTTGTATCCGTGCATCTATCGGAAATGTCCTGGTGCCACAAGGGGTTTCGTTTTTGGTATGGTGGCGTGCGAGGGCACTTGTCTGTGATGAGGTCAAAGTCTTTTGAGGCGGTAGGCACAGCGGTTCGCGTACTGCGAACATGGTGACCTGGGTTTCATTCCAAGCCCATGCATGCGCAATGACAATGGCAACTGTTATCTGAGCCTTGGGGGGGGTGGGTCCCTTCTTAGGTTAACTCGGCCCAAAATGTTACTTTACTGTGGTGCAGTCCAACATCAGCACTATGAAGACAAAGGCGCTTTCAACACCCATGTGAACTTTGCTTGCTAGCACCACCTGCCCCAACAGCTGAGATAAGACTTCACAGAAGATCCTCATTTTTTTATGTAAGTGATCAATGCTTGTGTTTTGTGTGTCTGTCGTTGTGCCGTGTATGTGCCTCATGGCCTCAAAGTACACCTCGGCCGACACAAGCGCGGCGTGCCTGCTGTTGTTTGTGAACGTGTGTGCTCTTGCCTCAACTCTTTGAATGGCTACGAGGGGGGACAATTGTCTTTGTATCCGTCTGTGGGCTCGCGCGCGCGCGCGTCGGCAAGAGGTGGTGGAGCTTGTCGTGAATTCATTGTTGCTCGCACGTGGTACGTTCAGGGCAAAGGCTGACGGGATGACTCGGAGTGACGACCGGACGTGAGGAAGCGACAGTTTCTGGCGAACATCCACCGTGGCTCATGCGTTCTCATAGCTCCTAACTCAATGCGCCTTTACACCATTGGAACCTCATTTGCTAGTACAAATATGATAATTGTTTTTTTTACCCTTCTATCTGGCAACAAAACTGACACCTTTTTAGGCTCTAAGGAAAGCTGTCTCGGGTGTGGACCAATCAACTTCAAGGACAGTGCACATTATCAGAGTTATGTTTTTCGTTTGCATTACGACTGCAGGTATTGTGGTCTATGCAAACATGACTCCTTGTAAAAAGGTGTCAGTTTTGTTGCCAGATAGAAGGGTAAAAAAACAATTATCAATGAACCTTCTCGGCGGCCAGTTATTTTTTCTTCTCTCTCCATATACAGCAGCGTTGTTCACTAATTTTCAGCGGGGGGACACTTTCGCCGATAAGACGTTCATCAGTTGTGAGCGGCAGCCACACATTTGAAACCATTGGGGGTTTGACAGAACGACGGGGGGTGTTTTCACGCGTTGTCTATTGTCGGGGGCCGCATGTCAGCGGCCGCACGAAAGGCCATCGGGGGCCGCCAGTGGACCGTGGGCCTTGCAACCAAGAACACCGACACAGAGGGACCGTATTCTTCCTGTCCAGTCCTTCTCTGGAGGCCCCTGGGTCCAATAACTTACAGCAGCCCGTTATTGGATCTCATCATCATCGACATCATCATCATCATCGCCCAACTGTTGCTCAGACTTTATTTCAGGCGGCGAGGCACCAATGAGCGAAGCAGCTCTTCACCAGGGCGACCACAGCCCAAGACCGTCGGCAGTGGCGGAAGTTACAGAACGGTGTGGGGTGGAAACTGTGCAAACTTGCCAGAGCAAAAACAACGCGTTATTTTTAAACAAAAATGTAACATTGCTGATGTTTCCCTGTCATCCCTCCTAAATGCTAGCGCCTCCTCCACGCCCATTTGTCCATGCCCATCGCGGCCTTTCGTCACCCTGCAAGTGGCTTTGCCGTTGCTTCTGCTGGATGCTTGGGGGGGTCCCATTCTTCCGACGTGACCAGACCCATAGCAGCGGTGGTGCATTCCCCAATCCTCTCTCGGTATCGCTCCATCTTAAAGTTTATTCCATTGTCGCAATGTCTTCGTTTATCTGACCTTGTTTTTTGTAAGCATGCCATTCGCATGTCTGGTTCCTGTTGTTCACTCTGTGTGATGAATGTGTTTGGCCCTCTATCAACGTCCACCGGTACGTTTGCAGATTTCTACATATTTTGTCCGCGCGTTGTTACGCGTCTTCCCGGTAGACGTGTTGCGCCCGACACTTTAGAGACCATTGCTCAAACGTGATGTCCAGGTTCTCTGGGGGATTGTGTAGTAAAACAAATGTTTTAACTTCACTAAAACCCAAAATAACAAAGTTATTTGCTGCTGCGTTGGCAGTGGCGCACATGCACAATTAATAACAAAAAACCTAAACGCGTTCGTCAATAACGACCCTGTGGTGTTAAAAGACACGTGGGTTAGCACAGCAAGTTAGCGCGCTGCGCTACAAACCCAGCGACCTGAGTTCGATTCCAGCTCACGGTCACCACCAGTGACGATTATCTGAACTGGTCCTGGGCCTCCCCCCTATGTCAACTCGATCTGAAATGAGTACCTGGTGCGATGCGTAAACATCGCCACTAAGGGAGACAAAGGCGGCCGGGCGTGGCGCTGGCCACGCACCTTGTGTGCATTACCGGCCGTCATAGGTGCCACTCGCTAACAGCACTTGCCCGAACAGTTTGTCAAGGCTATCCTTGGTGTTGAAAGGGAAAATGTGACGAGGCAACGTTTTGGGCAACGTCCCTTATTCATGGCGGTATAAATCAAACCCAAACAAGGCACTGCACCTGAGAATCTCCGAGTGAAATATGGCCACTTTAACGCCCTGCCGTGTGTGGGCAGCGAGGCGCTTTATTTGAAAGCGCGCGTCAAGGGTTGGGTGCCAACGGCGTTCGCAGCACGTGCGGCGTTGGGGGTGGTGTGGCAGGGCGAAGAGGGTGGTGGTGGGTGGGTGGGGTGGGGTGGGATGGTGGTAAAAAACACGCCTTGGAAATTACGACACTTATCCCCGCCGCATCTTGAAAAGCAATCATCGTGATATAGGCGCGCATTTTTCATCTTGGCATTCATGTGCATGCTTTTTCAGCTTTTGATGTGGCGATAACGTAACGTATTTTCAACGGATGTTACTGCGAACGTCTGGATTAAATTAGGGCCCTTTTACGTGGCGGGATATCGCTGTTAGCATGGATAAAGCCGGCCAGATGTCGAAACACAGTGTTCCCTTTTTCTCTCGGCATGCACCGTCCTCCGGCCGCTCTCGAAACCGGGCCGGTGGCAAAAAGCTCAAGCGTGGGTCACCTGTGGATCGAGAGTCTTGTTTTGGGAGGCGTGGCTCGTTGGCTCGGGTCAAAGTGCCGAGATGGTTTCCGCAGAGATCCTCTGGGTTCCAATCTAAAAACGAAACTATAGATTTATTTTTTTATTTTTACCAGGTAAGGCCCACTGAGTTATACAGCTCTTTTTCAGAAGCGAACTCGCCACAAATGATAGTGGATTATCATCGTGTGGAAATGTAGAGCAGCCAAATACTTTGAACGCGTGACGATATTTCTAAATACGGAGGGAAAAACCGGAGAACCCGGAGAAAAATCCACGCGACCATAGGGAGAGAGAGACATGCAAACTCCAAATATACAGCAGCAGCAGGCGTCAGTGTCGGGATCGAACCCACGACCTCCTGTATACCAGGCGAGGTAGTTTACATCTCCTAGCCACTGTGATGATGATGAGAGAGAGAGAGACACGCGAAATCCAAATATACAGCAGCAGGCGTCAGTGTCGGGATCGAACCCACGTCCTCCTGTTTACCAGGCGAGGTAGTTAACATCGTGCCACCCTGGCGCCCAATCGTAGGCAGACAACTGCAGTGATGACGGTTTTATTTGGGTTAGATGGCGTAAATTTAAATGTGTCGTGAACTCACCACCACCCGACACAGCCGATTCGTGAGATTTGTCAAGTAAACAAAACGTGACAATTAGTATTTCAGCGCACGGGTGTGTTGGAGAGCAAACCCACAACATTTACAATTTGAGTACGACGTTTCGCTGTTGATTACAACCAGCTTCATCAAATTGTAGATGTTGTGGTTTTATTCTACAACACACTGATGTGCTGAAGGAGTAATTATTTGACACGTTTTGTTTACGTGAAGAACCATACGAATTGGCCGTCGGGTGGTGGCGGGTTAACGACACGTTTATATTTACACGATCTCACTAAAAAAAAAACATTATTAATAATATTGGTCACGAAAGCCTACGTGTTAAACAGTCACCAAGTTGACTGCTCAGAAAAAACCCATCGTCATCGGTCGTATTCAATTCGCTTCTGTGTTAACTCTGGCAAAATTCCAGCTTGTAAGAATTAAAAGGTATCGGTGTCAATTTCGTGTGATGAACATTACTCTCGCTGGCAGAGCAGGTGGGAATGTGCTGCCCCCCCCCTACTCTGTGGACGTGGTCACGTGATGGGATCTCTGTGATATTCGTTTCAACACGTTAAGACCGGAACAGGAGAATTTGTCCGCAACTCTGGCTATTGCCTGGTGATGCTGGTTGTAATTACTGACGAAACATCGTACTCGAATTGTAAATGCGTGTTTGCTGTACTAGTAACGAATTGGCATGTTTTTGTTTACGTGACAAACCTTACTAATTGGCTGTGTTGGGTGGTGGCGGGTTTAGCGACGCATTTATATTTACACGATCTAACCCCCCCCAAAAAAAACCTTTTATGGATCTGTGATATCCGCTGCTGTGGGCCATGATTTAACTCGAATGTTTGCACTGATCTGCGAGAGTCCTGAACGTCCGCTCCTCGTGACATGATACTGACATCAGAATTGGGATAATATTGGGAGCACCCCCTCCACCCACCCCCAATATTTAAAAATAATCATTTTTATTTCTCGAGCTCATTTCATGCCACCAAGGTTCAAGGCCTGCTTCACACATTTACGAAGACATGATTGTAACAACACCAATAAAAATATAAAAATTATCATACACAAAGAGAAAACGGAAACATTCGCAACACGGTAAAACAATCGTACGATGCCGGAATAAAAAAATTAAATCAGAAGGCCGAATTAAAAGAAATAGGCCTCAGGCCTTGGTTGAAAAGTCGCCACCGTGGGCGAAACTTGCGACGCGGTCGGTCGGAGCGCTCCGCAGTTTTGCGAAGGGCGAATAGGAAAGGTCCGCCACCCCTTCTCTCGACCGAGTGTGGGTGGGGAAAAAATAAACCACGCTCACGCATGGATGTTGTGACGCTTCTCAAAACGCGTTTGTCCGCCGTAAGTATTCAATTGGCAAGTTCAGAGCCCGAGGAGCAACTGTCATGGCACCATGCACGTGCGTATTAGGGGCCGTCCATAAATGACGTCACGCGATTTTTGACGATTTTTACCCCCCCCCCCCCGTCGTCACAAAAAGTCAGACCCCCTCTCAAATATGACGTCATAAAGCTCTGCCCCCCCCCCCAAAATAAAACATGCTTCAAATCG
Source organism: Lampetra fluviatilis (assembly GCF_964198595.1). Lineage (NCBI taxonomy): Eukaryota > Metazoa > Chordata > Hyperoartia > Petromyzontiformes > Petromyzontidae > Lampetra > Lampetra fluviatilis. Next base: position 8,753,304 of record NC_136298.1, read on the forward strand.
CTTTAAACTATTGTCATTGTAGTGCGTATTTAATGTGGCGCTGCACTCTGGTGTTGTAGGAGAAAACATTTATTAAAAAGTCTATTTAATTAAGTAGAACGTGTTGTCTATATTTATTTAAAGTTGCGCATGTTGATGTGACGTCACATTTCTCACCCCCCCCCCCTCGTCACACATCGTCACAAATGTCTGACCCCCCCCCCCCCTAGGTGCGTGACCTCATTTATGGACGGCCCCTTAGGACAAATCTCCCTTTCTTTTGCGCTGGTTTGGGTCTCCCAAGTATTGGACAACCCCCAATTGGTCAATTTTGTCCGGTTTTCAATAGGGCAGGTCCCTGAATAGCAACGCAATGTTTAAGTAGCAAAGTTGCTTTCGTATTGGGTGGACTTTAGGAGAATAATCGTGCCCCCTTTACATCAAACCCCGTTATGAATGGACGGACAGAAATTAACTTGTGTACGAACATAATAGGAATAAACAACTCGGTTTTATAAAGCGCCTTTCCATATTAAAAACCATGCTACAGTCTACATTATAGACTGCCAGTACGCTCACCGAGGTTAAGAAACCAGGCTACAGTCTACATTATAGACTACCAGTACACTCACCCAGCTTAATAACCATTGCTACAGTCTACATTATAGACTGCCAGTACACTCACCAAACTTAATAACCAGGCTACAGTCTACATTATAGACTGCCAGTACACTCACTCAGATTAAAAACCAGGCTACAGTCTACATGAGTGTTTCATTTTATTTTATTTTTTATTAACTTTATTTTTTATTATTATTTTTCTATCTACGTGACTTTACCGAAAGAACCAAAGAATATGAATTCCTGCAGTCACGAAAGTTTTAAGTCAAAATATTAGTGAACGCAAAGCGCCGTACATCAGAGGGTAAGAGTACAAAAAAAAGAGAGAAAAGCAAAACAACCTTTTGCTGGAAAGCGTTACCAAAACTTAACAAAAACCCCGCGGCGTTTTGTAAAACCAACTAGGGCTCTTCCTGTCCGCTCGGCTTTTCCGCGGCCCTCGGCGCTGACCGCTCGTTAAGAAGTCATTAAAATCGGGGCATCAGGCCGCGCGGATTGTGCGCGCGACGTTTCCCGGAGGTGCTATCCAGTGTCCGTCCGTGGGTACCAGGCAGCCCCCAAGGGGTGCTGCGCTAAACGGGGAACGCGGCTGGGAGAGGCTACGCACCCGCGCGTGGCTTCCCTTCGCTATGTAGGGTCCGTTTTGTCCGCACGTCAGGGGTGCCACGGTGGCCGAGACGGTTATCTACCTCGCCTGGTATAACAGGATGTTGTGGGTTCTAGATTTGAAGCTTTCGTGACTGCAAGGATTCATACTCTTAGGTTTTTTCGCTAAAGTCACGTAGGTAAAAAATAAAATTAAAAGTTAATAAAAGTAATAATGGAAATAAAATAAAATAATAAATCACGACGTTTCGGAGGCAACACAAGTCTCCGTCAGCTAAAATTACTGCACGCATGCAGTCATTTTAGCTGTGACGGTCCCACCTGATGATGGAGACTTGTGTTCCATTATTACTTTTATTAACTTTTAATTTTATTTTTTACCTACGTGACTTTACCGAAAAAACCTAAGAGTAGGAGGTTGTGAATTCGATCCCGACCCCGACGCCTCCTGTATATTTGCAGTTGCCATGTGCTCTCTCCCCGTGGTCGTGTGGAGTTTTATCTGGTTTTCTCCCCTTCCATTCAGAGAAACACGCTTTAACAGTATTTGGCTTCTATACATGTCTACACGATAAGCCGCAAATTTCGTTGGGCTATCATTTGTGGCCAGGTCGCTTCTCAAAAAGAGCTATAATACTCAGTGGGCCTTACCTGGCCAAATAAAAATAGTTTGTAGTTGATTTAAACCAGATTTTTAAGTGGCGCAAATTGATGACCTCAGTGTGGTCACCAATGACTTCAGAAGTAGGTCTGTGATGTCAGATTCCGGCAGCTACCACGTGGTTGGGTAAAGTGTGGATACTCCAACCTCGGGTGGGTCTTATCTGGTAAAATAAAAATAGTTTAGTTTTTGTAAATTGAGAACTTGGGGAACCTAAGCGGGTGCTGAGCCTGGTCAGTGCTTGTGTGTTCAGCGGCTGTTCATTACAGGTGGGCAGCGGAGGGCAGTGCCGCTAGAATATGTCTACAGTTGCTGCGTTAGTGCTCCCCACGCATTCACCAACCCGCACTGACTACCTGACTGACCAGCAAAGCAGGACTCAGGATCGTTGAACAACTCCGACGACTCACAAGGCTTGAGGAGGCCTTCATTCAGCAGTGGACTGACAGAGCTGTACATGTTCAATATCGTACATTCAGCCGGTCATGAGAGATGCACATTATCATGGTCTGGATGGGCTATAGAGCTGAAATTTGGTTTAAATAATCGTCGAGTGTATTCTTGTAATTTTGAGTGGCAGACTTGGGCCAGAGGCGCCACGTGTGTAAGCAAAAATGAAATTGACTTGACTATGAAACAAGAAAAATCGGAATTTTGCCCACTCAAAATTTGGAGGAAACTGTATATATAATTTAGTTTTTGAGTCTATCCCTCTGACAATTTGTATCTGGAGGTTTTTAAGAGTTGTGAAGCCAAAATATGACGTCACAATTGTTTTAAGTTGTATCAACTATTCATCGGCGCTTCGGTTTTCTCAACAGTTACGTGCGGCTGTGGGACGTGGTTTTTTCTGCTTGCAACCTCCGATCTGTAGGATTTCTGACGAAGCTGCCCAGCACGTGGAATCAAACACCGAGAGGTGGGGGGGGGGGCAGGTTGGTGGACACTTTGCCAAACACGACAGGCGGCACGACCCGCGAAAACACGTGGGAGGGCGTCTCCAACTCGATCGCTCATTGTTTGAGTGACGCAAAAGAGGCAAATAAACCTCGGATAAAGTCGCATCGACACCACCACCACCCTCTTAAAAAGTGTAGGCTCCCTTTGGCGATGATAAACGTGCCCAACATTGCAATGGGCTACCACTCGCGTTGGCAAAACTACCTCCTTGGCACCTCAGCTCGCCTGCCACAATCGGCGACAGGTGGCCAGCGGTCCAGTCGAATTTTTCACCCACGGGATGAAATTCCACCACCCTCGCTCCGCTTCTGTTTCTGCTGCCACAGCTGGAGGTGTGGTAGTGCCGCTGCTGTTGCTGCTGCTGCTGCTGCTACTGTTGCTGCTTTTACCGGTGCTGTTGCAGGTTGTCATCGAGATCGTTCGAGTACGGAAGGCCGTGTTGCCTCCGCGATGGAGGAGGCGGACACGCCGCGTATTTCCGCGTGCACGTAGCTGCCTATTAATTTTCTGCATGGGCGGCGTGGGCTTTTCATCCATATATATCAAATCCGGTGCCGAGTGGGAGATTTATTTATTTTTGTTGCTTAAAAAATGGGGGGGGGGGAGGTTGGGGAAGCTTTGTTCTGCATGTGAATAATTCCACTGTAACCGTTTGAAGTTAGCAGGTTATTGGGCAAGGTGGCTGTGCGAGTCGGAGGGGCATCAATCACGCGCCCTTCTGGCAAGCGGCAGAGAAATCCTCTTAGGCAGCCGATTCCCGTTTCCCCTGCTTGGCTGAGCCTAATTCGGAAAAGCTGCAAAACGCAGTCGGCTTTTCGAGTTGAGAAATTTCTTTCACATTTTTTTCCACCTCTTTCTTTCTCTCCCCTGAATGAACTCTCCTTTTTACACATTACCCCTTTATCCTTTTTGTAATGCAATTACCTTCCTCTGCTCGGCGAGAGTCAAGTGGCTTCACATGCTGTGCGCGAAGAGATGTCTGTTGGGACGCTCCCGCATGAAACGCACGAAACAAAGACAAAGACCCGCCCCCCCCCCCTATAGCCTCAACAGACTATTAGGGCAAGTGCTGTTAGCGAGCACCTATGAAGGCAGGCAAGACACACAAGGCGGGGGGGGGGGGGTCCAGCACCACACCTTTTGTCTCCCATGTGGCGGTGCCTACACACCATGTACTCATTTGAGGCCGAGTCGACCCAGGGGAGGCCCACGACCGGTTCAGATAAACGGCACTGGTGTTGACCGTGAGCGGTAATCGAACTTGGGTCGCCAGGTTCATAACGCGCGCTCGTGTATGGTGCCCGTCGGTGTGTGTGTGTGCTCATCGCATATTTGCTGACTGGTTACTTCACTTCTTCCATTCCAGCTTCTGTGTCCGTTGTGTTCAAACACAGCGGGCGCAAGAGGGGGAGGTCGAGAGAGACCCCTTCTCGATGCGATGTTTGCCCTACCCTTCCACGGTGGCACGGACCTCTTGGGAGATGTGGAGCATACCCGCGCTGTGCCCCACCACACGTGGCATGCTGACCGACTTACTCCTGTGTGACCAATCATACTTCTGCATGATCAGGCGTGTGTGTGTGGGTGCTCGCTAACAGCACTTGCTCCAACCCTCTGTTAAAGGCTATACGGGGGATCTTTGTCTTTGGCGGGGGGGGGGGGGGTTAAGAAACGCGTTTTTTTCAACTGCCGCGCCTGGAGATAAAATGCGTGACCTCTAGATAACAAGTTCAGTGTGCACTTTTACATCCAGATTGAAAACTCATTTCTTTAGAACTGCTTTTTGTCTCTAGTTTGTCCTGTCCCCCCCCCCCTCACCTCCAATAAGCACGGTTGGTTACGTACGGTGCCAAAGAAGTTCAACATACAACACACATGCATATACCAAGACAGCTCCCTGACATGGCTTTAAAGAGGAATAAATATAGCTCATAAGTGACACTGGGTAATTCCAGTTCTTCATATGAGAAACAATGGGGAGGGGTGGGGGAGGTCGTTGCCACTCAATGTGGCCTCCAAGTGCACCTCGCTGAATAGGAGGAGCAGAAGAGACAGGAGATCATCAGCATCCTCAACAACAACATCCTAGATTTGAAGCTTTCGTGACTGCAAGGAATCATATTCTTAGGTTTTTTCGGTAAAGTCACGTAGGAAAAACATCAAAATTAATGAAAATAAAATAAAATAAAACAAAAAATCACGTGATTTTTTGTTTTATTTTATTTCATTTTCATTAATTAAATAAAATAAAACAAAAGATCACGTGATTTTTTGTTTTATTTTAATTTATTTTCATTAATTTTGATGTTTTACCTACGTGACTTTACCGAAAAAACCTAAGAATAACAACATAATCATCATCATCATCGTCGTTGTTTATCACATCATCACCACCACCATCATCATCAACATCATCACAATCATCACCACTACTACCAGCAGCAGCAGCACCACCACTAACATCATCGCGATCATTATCATCTCATTGTTATTGTTACTACTGCACGTAAGGAGAGTAGACACATTTAATAATTTCAGCCACCGCGGGTGGTGGTGCTGGTGGTGGTTGCTGGCGGTGGGGGCTGGTGAGGTCGGTCCGGGCACGGAGCTGAGGCTGCAGCTTGCAGTGCGGCGGCAAAGCGGCCGCGGCCTCACTCTCCACTCCCCCGCGAGAATTCCCATGAAAATCGTAAATATTTCGTGCATTTGTTCTTGTGCCCACGATTCGCTGCGGGGCAGCGCGGATCAAACGGATCGCTCGGCTGCGAGCGGCGTGCGAACCGCGGACATCTGTGCGTCCCGAATGAAATATGAAATATCGAGTTTCTCTCCCTGCTCGCTCGCTCACTCTCTCGCCCTCTCTCTCTCGCGCGGGGGCCCCAGGACAGCGCACGTACCGCCAGAGAGCCTCGCTTCACACTCCCTAACGCGAAACACCCCTCGCTGATTAGTTCCGCGCTAGCGAACCGCTCAGAAGAGCGATTCCGCTGGGAGGAGAGACGGGAGATAAAAGAGCCTAACGGACTCCAAATGGACGCACAAGACCACGGCCCGTCACGCTTTTTTTTGTTAAATAAATAAATATTGGGTTACCTTTTACCCGTCCTTATTATTGCTGTTGTTATTATTATTATATATATATTTTTAAACCGTCAATGTTACTATTAAGTGACGATGTTAAAGTTAACCTCCCAAAGTGATTCTGTGATTGAAACACGATTTGGGGGTGATAGCATCGATTGCGTAATCAATGCTTTGAATCTTACATTGTTTTTAAAAACCATCTTGTTGGCGTTGTGTCTCCATTTTGTCGTCTGCGTCGGAGAGCTGTGACTGAACACAACGTTGGCAACTACAATACCGTCCCTAATCTCGTGTAATAATTCACATAACGTGCGTTACGGCCGTACGTAATGCACGTGTGTGTTTTTTTTTATCAGTACGACTTGATCCGTGGTGTCGCGAGTGAGGTCGAGGGATTCGTTTGAATCCACGCGTTTGTTACTCGCGCCCACGATACCGCCGCCAGCGCCATCGTCATGCTGTAGGCATCCTCATAGTCGTCATCATCGCGGATTTGATCAAATCAAGCGAGTTGTGTAGCTGGGGGGGGGCGGGGGGGGGGGTACGATCTGGGTCACCAGGGCCCGGATGGACTCCCAGTGTATATTTGGCTGCTATAAATTTCCATATAACGAGCCAGCCACTTGGTTGAGTTGTGCTTTGTGGCCACGTCGCGTCTGTAAAAGAGCGCTATAACTCGGTGTGCCTCACCTTATTTGGTAAAATAAAAAAAATAGATTTTTTAAAAGCAAGCGACACATTGTTCCGTAATAAAAAAAAATCGAATTTCTTAAATTTTAACAGATTTACGCCTGCACCTATACTTTATAGCAGCTTTCTCCATAAATCGCCACATTTTTCCCGTATACCTTGGAAGCGTGGAACTCCCCCCAACCCCCCCGCCCCCTTCCCATCAGTTGCTGGCTGTTGCCATTCTTTCCGCTCGTAATGATAACATTCCAGGGTCAAAACAGTTGTGTCGAGTAACCCATAACATTTAAAGTTCCACGCTCGGATGGCTTGGCTCGTCTGGTGGCGGTCACATTGTTGTGTCCTGCAATGGCTATCCCAAACATCGCCGCCCCCCCCCCCTCGTCCCCCCCTCCATTGTGGATTTGGGACCACACAACTGCGCCCGTTTCTTCTGCGAGTTTATTTAAGAGCGGGTGGAGGGCATCGCGGAGGAGTAAGACGTCTCTTTGTGGTCGGGGGTTGTCGCGGTTTGTGCGGAATTCACTCTCGCGTCGTACTACCGCGAGCCGTTCGGCATGATGGCCGACGTTTCGGCCCACGTGCTTCTTCAGGAAATTCGATTGAAAACTCTCTTTTTTGAGCACTGGTTTTTGTGTTTCGGTTTGTGCTCCTCTGTTCCGCACCCCCGACTAGCACGGTTGGCTACGTACGGTGCAAAAGAAGTTCTACATACAAGAACATGTATTCTAAATTAATTCGCTGAGTTTATTTTAGTTTCAATTGCCTACAGCTTCGTAAATTAGCTATTTTTGAGGTTACGATGATAAACAAAAATCGTCAAATAAAAGTGCGGCGAGTCCAAAAAATGAAGGTGCATACTGTTTGTAAGATGTTCGAAGCGGCAATATATATATCAGCAAAAGATTGCACAGCGCAATACATTTAAACGCATTGACAAACAGATTGCAAAGTGTTGCGAATCATACACATTCGCAGTGAAATTAATGCATTCGGAATAAAATATATTTTAAATTCCAGGAAAAAAATATAACTGCAACGCAAAGTTAAAACAAATAAAGTATCATGCATCTTCTTGGTTCTTTCGGTAAAGTCACGTAGAAGGGAAATAATAAAATAATAAAAAGAAAACATAATAAAATAATTCTCACGACGTTTCGGCCACAACGCAAGCAGCCGTCCTCAGGTGAAGAACTGGTCTGTCTTTCCGAAAGACCTGTTCTTTCTACGTGACTTTACCGAAAGAACCAAGAAGATGAATCCCTGCAGTCACGAAAGCTTTAAATCGAAAATTATCATGCATGTCATTAAAACCCCAAATGGTAGTTGAGTGTGAAGGCTTCTCACCCAGCAGTGGATTGCCAAGAGGGCTGCTGTGGACTTATAAGAAAAAAACAAGTTTGCCCATTCAAATACAACAACGTCGCGGAGATTCTGACCAGAGCTCTCGACCCGGTGCCAGTTGAGTCAACTCGTGGATTATTTTAAACTGCCGATTGTGAGTGGTGTGGGGTGAGGGGGGCACTCCGAGCCGAATTTATTTTAGTGCCAGTTGAGTCAACGCGTGGATTATTTTGAATTGCCGATTGTGAGTGGTGTGTGGGGGGGGGACCACTCCGAGACACTTCTGTTGTTGATTTGTGTTGGGATTTTGATTTTGGCGGCGAGTGGGGGGGGGGGAGTGGGGGGGAGTGGGGGGGGGGGCGGTTGGGCCAGGGAGGTTTGGGGTTGATGGAGGGGAGTGAGGTGGCACGGATCGTGGCTCGTTGGCTATGGAAACTCAACCCAAACCGACACGGTGCTTGCGGCACCCCCCCCCTCCTCCTCCTCTAACCGATTCGCCAAGGGGGGGGGCGGCAAAGCGTCCGCGTGCCCGTGCGCGCGCCCACGGTTTATACAATACTGTACTTAGACGTGTTTGCATAACTGGGCGTGTGAAATACTATAGTGCATTTAGGACGGCGAATGGCAACCCAAAACCAAATGTTGTTGCGGGGTTCATAATTCCTCAAAGTTAAATAAAAATATTCTTCTTCTTACAGCCTCTAATTTTTTTGTGTTGCTTCAGAGTGGCATGTGAACTTGCTGGTTTGCACATTGCTCGGAATGGGTGTGATCCGTGCGTGTGCACGTGTGTGTGTGTGTGTTCAACATAAGCTAAACAATTTATCTGGCAGCTCCATCTCACACACACTATATCTTTGTCTACCGAGTGCACACTTATCGACGTCGCCCGTGCACTGCTTTATATTTTTCCTTTCTCTCTCTCTCTCTCGCTCTTTCTCCTTCGATCTAATCACTCGTTTTCATCGTTTACAGCTTAAGCCGCTTCTTTCTTCTCTTATTCGCTGGTGGGATTTTGCGCACAGCCAAGTCGGGTAGCACATGCGTCGAGTTTTCATGAGGCCACGATTTCTGGCCGTGACTATTGGGTGGTAGTCTAGTGGGTGGTGCTACCATCTGAGTGAACTGAACTGGTGACTTGGCGATACAAGCAGTGGTGCACAAATAGCAATAAAAAACAGACTAGACACATTCGTCAATTACACCGTGTCCTTAAAAGTTAATAATAGGCGACGTTTCGGGCAATGGCCCTTTTTGGGTGGGTTGTACCGCACTCTGCTGTGACTGGTACAACTGAGCTGAGCTTCTAATTATTATTCAGCAGCATTTGTTTAAAGCAAAGTCCGGCCTTTAATTTATTTTCCCCCCATAATGCCCCGCGGTTATAGTGACGTGGCCCAGCCGTAGCGCCGTTGGTCGCTATTTGCAGAGGTTCACGGTTCGAATTCGGCGGCCGCCCTGGTTATTACGGTTATTACTACTCAGGTCATTACTACTGAGGAAGTAATAACCGCATTAACATTACGCGCCGTCTGCATCACTCAAGGTACCGTGACGTTATTCGCAGGAGTAGTAAGCCATTGTGTGCCGGCATCGCGGTCCAAATTTGGCATATTCGAAAATTGCAACCGCAAATTAACTCGATTTGGTAAATACACAGCAGGAATCATCGCCCACAAACCTGCAGACGAATATCCCATGTCAATATTGCCAATGAGACTTTCATCCTCGTCTCTTGAGTTCTCTCACCTGGTGAAGCAAAAAATAAACTTGAAACCTGACGATCTGAATTGTATCCAGCAGCATGATCAGACCCTATATACAATAAGGCCGAATTGAAGAATTCGTTTGTTTGACGGTTGGTATTGATCGGCTCGCCTGCCTGCATGGTCATGTGTAATCGATTGAAAACTCATTTCTTTAGATCTGCTTTTTGTGTGTTTAGTTCGTTGTCCTTCCCCCGGCACCTCCGATTAGCGCGGTTGGCTACGTACGGTGCGAAAGAAGTTACACAAAACGTACAATAATAGAGAGGGGGAAAAATAAGCTCACGTTTTTTTCATTTGTTCGCTCGTTTGCGCGCTTGGGCCCCCAGGTGAGTGGCTCCGCGTGGCTTGTGACCGTCGTAAGTAGCTGCAGGTGCTGGCGGGGCCGGATGGGGGTGGTGCCGTGACTGATTGCGTTGGAGGGGTTTTTTTTTGTTGCTGGTTAAATCTGTGGACGAGCGGCCGCCCACCTTTGACCTCCCCTGACCCCCAAAAAACTGAGCCGTGAAATAGGTCCAGATGAACCCGTTAAGCATTGCCAGGGCGTTTCTCCCCCCTTCATTCAATAATGCGTTGTGCGCATGTATCTGTGCGTGCATACGTGTGCATTCCGCCCGGCGATCCGAGTTCGACTCGCGCTCACGGTCAACACCAGCGACGATTATCTGAACCGGTCCTGGGCCCTCCCCTAGGTCGACTCGGCCTCAAACGGGTACCTGCTGCGGTGTGTAAACATCGCCACGGGGGAGACAAAGGTGGCCCGGCGTGGTGCTGGCCACCAGACCCCCTCGTGTGCCGTGCCGGCCTTCATTGGTGCTCACTACCAGCACTCGTCTCAACAGTCTGTTATTTTTTATTTTATTTTATTTTTATTTATTTTATTTTTATTAATTTAAATTTTTTACCTACGTGATTTTACCGAAAAAAACCTAAGAATATAGTCTGTTAAAGCCATACGAGGAGGAGGGGGTATTTTTCTTTTTTTTCTTTATACGTCTGCATGTGCGTGGCGAACCGTGCTTCACACCCCGCCGACCCGAGTTCGATTCCCGCTCAAGACTTAAATGAAGAGCGGCGAAATATTTGAAACCCGGTCCTGGGCGGGCCTCCCCTCGGTCGACTCGGCCTCAAACGAGTACCTGGTGAGACGGTGGGCAAAGCGTTGCCACCCGTTGGGTGTGATGCTTTTGTCAACGCGGCGCTCACGTGGTTCAAACGACGGACGTTGAACTCAATTCGTGGTTGAGTTGCCAAGCTCGTGCCGTTTCTGAAGAGCTCCGTAAATCCCACGGGGGAGGCGTAAAATTATTGACCCGTAAACTTATTTATTCGTGACTCATGAGAAAGGCAAATTCGATGCCCGACTTGCTCAAACTCGTTATATTTAGCACCTGCCCCCCCCCCTTCCCCTGGACAGTCCTGAGCCAGTGGTGAAAATTCCACATTCCTATGCCGGTAGCTGATTTTTGTTTCAATAAAGGGCAACTACTGCTCATTTCTCTGAAAACGTTTGCTCAATTAGTTTTTTTTTTCCGGAGTAACGATGGCATGACTTGGTAAATGGGAGAATATTACAAACGCTGCCGGGTTCTCGTCTGGATCTAAGCGCGGTATGAATTCGTGAATTTAATAATTGAACAACAATTAGAATAAACAACTGAAATACATTTGCAAGGAATGACTGAATGCCCCAGAAACGATCAACATAATAGCGTATCGATCAATTGAGTGAATGAAGAAATGAATGCACCTATGTAAAATGAAATAGCAAATGAGTAAAAAAAGACAACGGCATATTTATTAAACGGATGAGCAAATGCATAAAAATATTGAGAAATGAAGGAACTAATGAAAGAATGAAGCAACAAAAGGGTAAAAAAAACATTATTCCACAACAGATTGAATGAATGAGTGAATGAATGTCAGGATGGGTGAATAGACATATGAAGGAACAGAATAATACATGGACAAATCAATGAACGAACAAATGACTCCATCAGATTGAATGAATCAATTAATTGACAAATGACCGATGAATGAATGAGGACACATGGTGTCTGTTGCAGCGGTCTGGAGCTGAGGGGAGTGGGAAGGGGGGGGTGTGGTTGAGAGGGGGGGGGGGGTGCTGGGTGGGTGTTGTGGTTGCCCTCCTTCCCTGCTACCAAAATCCTCGTCTCGGCTGAGGGTTCTCGTGCCGGTTTCCTTTCCCGAGCACGTGGGTCCATCCTCTCCTGCCAACAACCGCCCCCCGCCCATCCTCCTCCTCATCCTCCTCCTCCGAGCGAGGCGAGAAATCATAACACAGCTGTGAAAACTGCTCACCCCACCGCTCTGCATTCAATTGATTTGTTCTGTGCGGCCCTCACTTTTTTTTCCTTAGGGCGGAAAAAAAATATTACAAATTGCGCCGAGGATGGTAAATTAGCCCCCCCACACACACACCAATTCGGAGCGATTAATTCGCCTGTTTTCAAAGAAAACACGCAAGCCCACCGCTCACCTTACTGCGCAAATATTTGCCTAAAACTCCGTATAAGCCGGCAGACATAACAGGTCCTGAGTGACATCAAAGGCGGGGGGGGGGGGGGCGAGAACCCAGAGGCTAGCTCGGTTGTTTCCAATTAAACATAACAGCTATAGGGTTCCCCTTGGCCAATCTGTGTGTAATTGAAATGAAACAATCTGTGCTTTGTGTTAAGGCAAAACAACGTATCGTGTTCAGGTGACGATAATATAATAGGATTGCCAGGAATACCTCCAATTCGCATCCACGGATTTTTTTTTACTCTGCAAAGAGGGGGGGGGGGGGGGCAGGGCGCGGGGGGCGGGGAGCGTGAGGGAGGGGGGCGGGGGGGGCGTGGGGGAGGGGGGCGGGGGGGTTGCTGCCACCGTGGTGGAAGAGAAGTCATCAGTCTGCACGCCGGCGCAGACGTTGAAACAATGGATGTTAACCACCTCGCCTTTATAAAAACCGAGTTGTTTATTGTTAGTATTGTAATTATGTTCGTGCACAAGCTCATTTCTGTCGTCCATTCATAACGGGGTTGGATGTCGAGTGGGGCACGATCATTCTCCTAAAGTTCACCCAATGCGAATTCAACTTTGCAGCTATAACGTTGTGTTGCTATTCGGGGATTTGCCCTATTGAAAACCGGTGAAAATTCACCAAAAGTTGTGAGCTTACTCTCCAACACACAACCGGTGTGCGCAAGTAGTAACTGATTGGAACATTTTGTTTACTTGTCAAACCTTATTAATTGGCTATGTCGGGTGGTGGTGAGTTTACGACGCATTTATATTTACGCCATCTAACCCAAACAAAACCTTCATCACGACACTCTAGAACCTCGTTCAAAACAGAGGCAGTTGTCTGCCTGCGATAAGGCGCCACGGTGGCAAGCTGTTAATTACCTCGCCTGGTATGCAGGAAGTCTTGGGTTAGATCGTGACCACCGACGCCTGCTGTATATTTCGAGTTTGTGTGTCTCTCTCCCCGTGGTCACGTGGATTTTTCTCCCGGGTCCTCCGGTTTTCCCCTCCCCATTTTAGCATCAACATCACGCGTTTAGAGTATTTTGCTGAGATAAATTTCCACGGGATGATAAGCCACTTCGTTGAGCTATCATTTGTGATAGCCTGGTCGCTTCTGAAAAAGAGCTACGTTGCTCAGTGGGACTTACTTGGTAACATGAAAATTGTTTATAGTTTTTAAAACCCAACCCCACCCCTATGCTCCTCTGGGTAAGGCACATAATACAGGTTTTTTTGGGTTAGATCGGGTAAATATAAACATTTACAATTTAGCCAACTGGCATGTTATGTTTACGTGACAAACCTTACTAATTGTCCGTGTCGGGTAGTGGCGGCTTTAACGACACATTTATATATTTACTCGATCTAACACAAAAAAGACAATATTGTGGATGATATTGGTCGCGAAAGCTGGGTAAGGCACTTGGAGTATATTGGCAGGTGACAACGTGTAGTGCGGTGAAGGGTGGTTTGCACACTCCACCATAAACCACAACCTGGGCTCGATCTTGGTGTATAATGACCCCGAGCTCGTGATGGTGAAACGCCACATTTTTCACGGCAGGAGCCACTCTCCTCCACCGCAATAGCGGTGACTGGCAGATAGCGGTGACTGGCAGAGCTCGTCCCGAGCGGCCCAACTCAATCAATCGGCAGTCATCGACTGAGAGTTCCTCTCCTCCACTCCGCCGTGAGGTCACGGGACGTTAAACTCTAAGCAGTAATTGCTTCTCCCAAAGCCGTTAAGGGGGTGCCCCGTATTGCACGATAGATAGAACGAAGTGGCCCTGTGTGGTTCAGAGGTCAGATCGCTGAGCCGGCAACTGCTGAGATCCTGGGCTTCGAATCCTGGTATCGGTCACCGCCCGTGATTTTGGTGTCGAGATGTTAACTCCCTCGCCTGGTATGCAGGAGGCCACGGGTTAGATCCCGACCGTGGCGCATGCTGTATATTTGGAGTTTGCGTGTTCTCTCTCCATGTGGTCATATACTTTTTCTCAGGGTTCTCCGGTTTTTCGCCGATACATATAGAAACATGAAAATAGGTTTTCCCCTTTTTTTCTGGCAACAAAACAGGTGTTAAGATGTTAAAACACCAAACTGAAATCATTTTACAAGGAATCATGTCTGCATTAACCACACTACTTTTGCAAAAAAAACCATAATGTGATAATATATGCATTGTCTTTGAAACTGATTGGTCCACACCAGAGACAGCTTTCACTGTTTTGTTGCCAGAAAAAAAGGGGAAAACCTATTCTCATATTTTGATACTGGCAAAGGAGGTCCCATGATATAGAAACATGCTTTAAATTTCCACATGATAAGCCATTTCGTTGAGCTATCATTTGTGGCCAGGTCGCTTCTGAATAAGAAAGAGCGATGTAGCTTCGTGGGCCTTACCTGGTGAAACAAAAATAGTTGATCGCTTATTTAAACCGGATTTTTTTAAGTGGCGCAAATTGTTGGGCCTCAGTGTGGTCACCAATGACTTCAGAAGTAGTTATGTGATGTCAGATTCCAGCAGCTACCGCGTGGTTGGGTAAAATGTGAGTAATCCCACTTCCTTCTAAGACATCTGACCAGCGTGGACGATTAGGCCAAAATGCCCTCCTTAGAGACGGGGCCAATCTCAGGCTTCTCACTTTCTGTCGTCTCTTCCTCCAGGCAGTGGCGTTCGCAAGCAACTGCAGGGCTGCACCTTTACCGTCGTATTTTTGTTCAAAAAGAAAAACGAAAATTTCGATTTAAAGCTTTCGTGACTGCAGGGATTCATCTTCTTGGTTCTTTCGGTAAAGTGACGTAGAAGGGAAATAAAAAAAAGTTGTATTATGTTAACATTTTATTATTTTATTATTTCCCTTCTACGTTACTTTACCGAAAGAACCAAGAAGAAAAGAACGAAAATGTGAAGAACGTAACTCAAACGCATGACGTTGGGGGTGGGTGTGTGTGGGCTGTAGTGGCGATTGAATCGACGCGCGCTGTTTTACAGGCCACAAAGCCTTGCTTATGGCTCAGCGATTGTTGCTCAATGAGGCGGCAAGAGAGGCTCAGTGTGTGGCTCCAAGGGGTAGGCGCACCCCCCTTCCCCCCATCGCATCATCCCCACCCACCCCCCCCCGCCCCCCACCATTTCCTACCTCGTTCATTATTTCCACATGGCTTGTTATTGCAACTTAGCAAATTGAGACGATAAAGCAACCGAGCGGAGCGTTCAGCGCCCGCCGTAAAAGCGACTCCCTCGGTGTGGGCCGGGTGAGTTTCGATCGTTTTGTCCGAAGGATGGAGCGGAGGGGGGGAAGAGTGGATTTCTGGGATGCTTCACTCGTACAAAGCCACGGCACCGACGGACGTCACCGCGGTTGTCATTCGGAGGCGTCAGTGTACACTCCCACTGCCGCATGAATACAACTTCCACGTTTGTTCAAGAACAGAAACAAATGTGTATATCAGTACCCAAAATAAAAAAATAAACTCGTATCTTGTACTAAAGACGAATTACCTAAATTAGCAACAGAAGGTGTATATCGGATGGATTAATTGCTAATGTGGCAGATGCTATATTGGACGTAACATCAGCCGAAGACTAAAATAACACCAAATAAATATTAAATTATCTCAAACACAAATGTCGGCAGTGGCAGAACACGCTTGCCAACAAGGACACTCAATTGATTTTGATAACGTTGAAGTGTTGTGTAAAACTAATTATTACTGGCCAAGACTAATTAGAGAATCCATTATAATTCAGAGAAACAGAAATAACTTTAATCGCTCTGACAGCTACAGGCTGAGTGCGGCCTGGAAGCGTATTATTAAATAATACATATTACAATTTCTTATAGGGGAAGCACATACTAATTAACTGATTACTAACGGAGTATATAATTACAATAACCCTCCGCCACCTCTGATTTCTGCACCTGATTGGGTATAGTGATTGGGTTCAATTATTAAATAATACACATTACAACTAATTACTAATCTACAACTGATTACTAATCAGAACAATTAACTGATTACTAATCTATTATATAATTACAATACCCCCCCCCTCTCCGCTTCTGATCTCTGCACCTGATTGGGTTAAATGATGACGTCACCCTGCAGCTCTATTTAAGACCGGGAGCAGGTGGAGGGCTTCGTTATTCTGGCGAATTGCCCGATGATGTTGGATGTAATTACCAGCGAAACGTCGTACTCAAAAATGGTAAATGTTGTGGATTCACTCTTCAACACACCGGTGGGCTAAAGTAGTGAACTATTTGTCTTTTTTATTGTTTTATATTTATGTTATTTTATTATTTCACTTCTACGTGACATTACCGAAAGAACCAAGAATATTTGTCTTTTGTCAACGTGACACATTTTTTACTGATTGGCCTTGTCGGGTGGTGGAGGGTTGGGGCACATTTATAAATAACGCGATCTAACCCAAACACCTTTTATTATAATATATATGTTTATATGAGAGATGACGTTTTTTCGTTGTTGCAATGGGCTCTTCACTGCATCTAGATAGGCCAGAGAGGTAGGGCGTAATCACGGAGAGGTAGGGCCTAATCGCAGAGAGGCCAGATAGGTGGGGCCTCATCACTGTAAGGAAAATGGGCCGTTGCCCAAAACATAGCCTCGGATACACTTTGTTAAGGCAGCGTTATTGATGAATCTGAGTTGTTTTGCTTAATGAATTTGCTCTTGTGCACCACTGGCAACAGAGTATCACCAAATATGCATTCGTTATTTGGCACGCCTGGTCAATTTGCAGGACACTATCTCGTAATTGAGCATGTCAAGTGAATGTTGGAATTTCCACCCATCGGCCCGAGGTGGCCAACAGTCAATGCGACCCTTCAGCGCTCCATTGAACAGGGAGACTCTTGGACTCGACTTCCTCTTAATCGCATGATGTCATCTGAGAACACGATAGAAAAAAATAATAATGCGTACTCGTAAATCATGTAACGCTTCCCATCGGTGTGTTTGTTATCAGAAGTATATAATTAAGCATTTAAATCGAAATTTAATTAAGCATTTGTTATAAATTGTGACCCCCCCCACCCCACTTGTTGGCATCAGGTTTTGCATGTGCCGAGAAGGCGTTCGAACTGTCACATTGGCACTTTTTTCATAATCATTATTTACACTGGAGGAATCCGATGAGCAATAAAGCTCTTTTTCCCCCCACTGATGTCCAGTTCGGGGCCGGCGCAAGAGCGTTTCTAAGGGGACAAACAGACACGACCGGAGAAAGGTAAGGACTTAAGGGCGCGTACAGTGTGGGCGGCATTGTCCAAAAATTGTTAAAATATTTACATTGCGAAGCAATCCACACGTGGACCCCTCCCCTCCCCATCCCGTCGAGGGCCGTTCAGATGCGCGCGCTCGTCTCGGCCAAGCCCTCCGCCGCCGCCAGGATTTGTGACTTCGAGTCACCACGAACTGACGGGCAAACACATTCCAGTAACCTTAGATGAGGATCGACAAGTACCCGGTTTGTAACATCCGAGTATTAATTTGAGTCACGGAACGCGTCAATAGGCGCGTCAATCGGCGCGTCAATCGGCCTCAATCAGTGTCAATCAGTGTCAATCAGCCTCAATCAGTGGCAATCAGTGTCAATCGGCGTCAATCAGTGTCAATCAGCCATCCCACCCGCCCGTGCGGACACGGAAGCCGGGAAACGATGACGAAGTGAAATCTGTGGCGTTGGGAGGTTTTTGCGAGTTCAAACCCTGGTTTGGGGGGGGGGGGTGACTCTGGCCCATCATGCTCTCTGGGAGGGAGAGGGGGGGTCGATAAAATTTGGACCACTTTGTGGTGAAGTCATCTGTTCTATGGATTAAGGCTCCCTCCCTCCATAGGAACGCGTAATTTTCCCATGACCAACCTCAATTGTTATCCGGGCACAAAAATCACTTTTCGTGGTGCACAAGTACAACCAGTAAAAAGCAAACACGCTCATCGACAAAAGCACAGGGGTTCTATTTGCGTCATTGCTGGAATTTTAGTTTGTTCGTTACTCTTGTCGTTCAGCTGACTCAGGGGCCACTCTTGCAAACGCGGCTCATTCTGCTCCCTGGAGAGGGGGTCCCCGGGTTTAAACACAATAATCATGCACTTTAACAACGCCCTCCCAAGAGGGAAAAAAAAACCTCTATATAAACAGGCGACTTGTTGGGCATTGGCACTTCCACAGTGATCCCTCTGCCACCATGGAAGACTGTTACCCGAAACGGCCATCTACACACGCATATTGTTCGCCCCGTTTTAGGCAAGCGTTGTTTGATGAAAGTGTCGATGAGCAATTTGGCTCGCTCAGTCGCTACCTGGATATGTTTTTGAGGTGCGCTGTCTCGCCTGCGGGCAGCGGTATTTGCGGTGTTGTTAGCTTCCCCCGGTCCGTGCGCGCGCGTCTGTCCGCGAGGTTCTGTCCGATGGCAGGTTAAATCCCAGTGTTTGCTTATTTGCACAACCGTAGGTGGGTGAACATTTTGAAATATTTAGGTTTAGCCGAGGGCTAGGGCTAATATTAGGGGCGAGAACTACAGAAGGCACTGTGTTAGGAGCCATAGTCTATATTATGATTGGGGCTAAGGTTAACATTATGTTTATGCCGAGTGCTATGGGTAGGGTTAGAGTCAGGGGGCTGTTGGGTAGGACTCGTGTTAAGGTGAGAATTCATGTTATGGTTAAGATCTGTACAGGTTTCCTTTTGTCGAATGTCCATGTTTATGGGTCCATCTGTCGCAGCGGGGTTAATGCACACGGGTTGACGAAAAGATCACAAATGCGGACACCCGATGGGGGAAAAATGAAACAGAATGTTGAAAAAGTGCTCGAATAAGCATGGCGAGATGCGTGCTTGGAATTTACACCGAGAGACGGAAAGACGAACAAATGGGTCGGAGCACGTGCGTGTGTGTGTGCGTGCGTGCAGGTGATACATCATACTGACTAATATAAGACAAGCGGGGCTTGGGCAGGACACGTCACCACAGGTGCTGAGGGCCCACGTGGTCCACACACGACCGAGTAGCAGACAAAGCGGCCAACGTGCCTGGGGATGCTGCCACCGAAGGGTTGGACCGACGATATCGGCTCAAGCGCAAGAGCCACAGATGGATCTGCTGCGTCGTCTGACCGCGAGGATGGCGTCCGCTTAGGGGGGGGGGGGGCGGCCTTCATCCAGCAGTGGGTTGAGCGTGGCTGCTGTCAGGTCATCCCTGCAAAATGCCCATATAAGGCATATTGAGGCCCATGTGAGTGTATGTGGTGGTGGGGGGGGGGGGGGGTATAAAGGCACATTTAAAAACGTGAATAAACCTAGAGTGATACCAAGAATGAGTCTCTCCCTTTGTACGTCGTTTCGCAAATACGTCGTCACTTTGTGAATACCACGACTTGATATGCGCCGCTTCAAGCCCACACTTACGTCGCTGGCAGCATCGTCCGTTCTCTCTCGTGATCCGTCGCCTCTCGGTTTTCGCCTCCGCCTCGTACCCTGCAAATCGCTTTGGTTTTACGCCGTTTCGATATTCGTCGTCGCACCTTTCAGGAGCGCTTATCCGACGTAAATCGAGGCATTAATGCAATAACGTCCTGAGTCACGTGTCGATGGAGAGTTTACGTTACATCACGACGGACAATGTTACAAGGTGGTCCGCATGTCTTGTGACCCCAGAACCATTTAATCATAATGAAAAAAAATCTAACAGTGAATTTTTTTAAAAGTAAGATTTATCTAAGACAGAAATGAATGTGCAAAGGACAAAAAAAATGTTCGGCGTCAATTAATTGGGTGGGTGAGGGGGTCACAGGACATCTGGACCGCCCTAGAGAGTGTGAACACATTGGCGGTGGCAACGATCGTCTGAATCGATATCTCGCGGGCGCGCATCATCCCCTCTGTGGACATTAAAAAAATTACCAGGTAAGGCTCACTGAGCTGCTATATAGCTCTGTTTCAGAAGCGACCTTGCCACAAATGATAGCTCAACGAAGCGGCTTATCAAGTGGACACTTATAAGAGCAGCTCCATACTCAAAACGCGTGGCGATGTTTTTTCTGAACACGGAGGTGGCAAACCGGAGGGCCCGGAGAAAACTCCACACGACCACGGGGGAGAGAGAGAGGGAGAGAGACACGCACGCAACCTCCACATATACAACAGGCTTGAGGGTGGGGTACGAAGCCACGACCTCCTGTTTACCAGGCGAGGAAGTTAACGTCTCCTAGCCACCGCAGCGCGCCGTATAGGTGCGGCGATTCGACGTTAAACAACCAGCCCGTGGCAGGACCCCCCCCCCCCCCATCACCACCACCCCCCCATCACCACCACCCCCCCATCACCACCACCCCCCCATCCCCACCACCCCGGTACGCAGCGCCACGCTAACGCAAGCGAGCCGGGAGGTGGGGGTGGGAGTTCGGCTTTGCACTGGAATTCCTGGACTCGTTAGCGGCGCAGGTCCGGGCAGGTGAGACTGAATCGAGAAGCCCATTGTGTAGTTCCCGCTACCGCTTCCATCCCACTAAACCCCGTGGTTCTTAGCCTACGGTGCATCCCCTGGGGGTGCGTGATGCCCTTTCTGGGGGCGCGAGATGTGGTCAGATGTTTATTTTTAGAAGGTAAATCATCGAGACACAAATTAAGCACGGCCACGTAAGTACAACTACTTTGTTTCATCAAACCCTCGATGTATTTTCAACATTATACATTTTTTTTACGATTGAGAAGCGAAGGGGTGGCAAGGCTGCAGTAAAGGTGAAGAACCACTGCTCTAAACCCTACACCGTTAGCATAAAGGTGCAACCCTGAAATTTCTTGGGAAGGCTCCTGCCTACCTACCCTCCCACCCCCACACAGATACTCGAAGGAGCGATAGGCCAACTCTACAGGAAGCGGGATGGTGGCATTTGATCCTTTTTTAAACCACGCTCGCTCAGACGTGTTGAAAGAAGAGAGATGGGAAACGCGGACCCACGCTTTACCGCACCACCGCACACGTGACCTGCCGTTCCACGAGTAGACTCCGTTATTCTTGATCGACTGTGGGCGACGAAACTGATCGCGACCTGCCCATTGAACGTAAATATATTAGGCACCTGACCACTGCCCTTCTACAACATATCTCTCCTATGGGAACCTCATTTGCCAGTAAAAATATGATAATTGGTTCTTTACCCTTCTATCTGGCAACAAAACTGACACCTTTTTACAAGGAGTCATGTTTGCATAGACCGCAATACCTGCAGTCATAATACAAACAAAAGAACATAACTCTGATAATGTGCACTGTCCTTGAAGTTGATTGGTCCACACCTAAGGAAAGCTGTCTCGGGTGTGGACCAATCAACTTCAAGGACAGTGCACATTATCAGAGTTATGTTCTTTTGTTTGTATTATGACTGCAGGTATTGCGGTCTATGCAAACATGACTCCTTGTAAAAAGGTGTCAGTTTTGTTGCCAGATAGAAGGGTAAAGAACCAATTAACATATCTCTCGTGTGGCCATGTGACTGATTTTTCAACACTAAATGCGAGCTTGGGTAAGGCAGCAAAAAACAACAACAACAACAACCCCAGATCACACCAAGACGCGACACACAGCCCCTCAATACAATTAAACCTAAACATTGTTGAACGTTCGATACACGGGTAAGGATCAAAGGTTCGAATAACATTTGCAAATGTGGTTGTATCCAGCACTAGAATTCGGCTTCCGGATAATTTTTTGAAGGAAGACGTGAGGAAACGAGGTTGTCCCAAAATGTTGCTGCTGCTGCTGCAACGGCAAAGTTTTTTTTGCCACCGATATTCAATTCGTGTTCTCGGGAGAGCTTAAGAGGCGATCAGATAGACGTCTTAGGTGCCGTTGACAAGGCAGCGCCTCTCCGTTCCCTGACGACAATCCGCGTGGCATCGCGAAAGTGCGCACGCACGGCACCGATCGACCCGTCTTCAATTGACATCGGTCACGTCCCCCCAGGCCCCGACCCCTCCCTTCCTCCCTCCTTCCACCCACCCACCCACCACCACCACCTCCATTGCCACAACCGCCCCTGTGTTACAGTATTTCTGAGTACACAACACCAGAAATGCTTATTTTTTCGCCATCGTGTCACGGTATTGGTAAATCAAGCAGAGACCCTTCTTGGTGGAGGGTGGCCAGGTTGGGCAGGCGAGTGGGCATTTGGAACCCACAACACAGCAACCCACCCGGGTGGTGAAACTCTGTAGGAGAAAAGCGACGCCGTCTCGGTGTAACGGTGAGCACATTGGACTTGCAACGCTGAGGTCAAATAATGGTGCAAGTTTCTTGAGTCACTCCGCCTCGCAACCCCCAACCTCCTCTCGCCTCTGTTCATCTGCAGCAAGTCAATCGGTAAGGTCGCGTTTTGGTGTGGGTGGGGTGAAGTGTGGGCATTCCCAACTTTCAAGACGGTCTGGGCAAGCGTGGAAGAGTAGGCCAAAGGTCAGCCTCTAGATAGGTTCTCACGGAGGGGTGGCTTCAGTGGAGGCCCTTCCGCCAGCAGTGTCGCGAACGTACAATTGCAGGGCTGCCCCTTCACCGTCACTACCACCGCCCCGACCTTGTTTTGCTGTAATAAAATCGTAAAGCGCGGACCGCAAACCAAGTGCAGCACAGCAGCAGCATCATCAGCAGCAGCAGCAGCACACTTCACCTGGATGTGACCGACGGAGTCGCACTAACTCCGCGCGCGCGCGCGGGTGCGTGCGTGTGTGTGTGTGTTTGGACAAGATGCCAACACAGATGTACGTCTCGGATAAGAGCTGGAATTCCTCCAAACAGACGCGATCGCCACGACCAGATAACTCAAAACAATGACACTTGTCTTTTGCCATTGAGGCGGAAAAACTGCTCGGGGAGGCAGGGGGGGGGGAGTTTCATTTGGGGCCACAGAAGAGCCGGGATGGGGGTGGTGGTGGGTGGGGGTGGCATAGCGAGAGAGGGCAGAGGACGCGCGGGAAAGAAAACCATTGTTTGAGTTGTTAAATGTGAGCTCGCAAGAAAGAAAAAACATGTTTCTGTCGCTGGCCGTGTCTCGCGCTCCCGCTCGTGGGTAAGTGTTTAATATCGACTTGTCAGGGGTTGGTGGTTGCGGGACCCTCACTTCGCTTTATCTCACACAGGAGAAAGAAAAAGAAAGAAACCCCACACGGCCTCGGCGAGGATGATCGCTGCCTCTGCTTTGTTTTGGAAACCGCAGCGGTGTTTGTGAGAGTCGCCTTGTTTTGGAAACCGCGCAGTTGTTGATAATTTTTGACGCGATACAAACAAAGCATTGTTTTGGCTTCTGTGGGCTCATTTAGACATCATCGCTTGTCCTTTTATTTCTCTCCCTCCCTCCCTTCCCGCTCCCGACTCACCTCTTTCTTGCCGCGGGTGACGAGTTCAAGCCGTGCGAAGAATCAACGGTTCACTCTCCACCTTGAAGCGCTGTCGCGTGCTCCTCCTCTTTGTAAACGATGCGTTTGTATTAATTCCTTAACCCCCCCCCCCGTCCTGGAATACCCACCGCATGAAAGAGAGAGAGAGGGTGGCTTGTAGACTGTGAAAGAGGCGAGGAGGAGGAGGAGGAGGGAGGGTCGCGGTAAAGAGAGAGAGAGAGAGACAGAGAGAGAGAATCAGTTCTTCTGATTTGAAATCCAGTGAACACGCGGTTGTTCACGCGCGCGAATGGCCACTCGGTGAGCGTTGTTCGGGCCAACGAGTGGTTTACTTTGAGCGTGTTTTCTGTGACCTTTCGAGCCAACGTTCGCTGTCACACGTCGGGAGTTGTACGTGCGCGGTGCTTTTTCTGGTGTTCGGTTTATCGGCTGGAGCGATGACGGGAGGTTGGGGTTGGCGAGACGGCGCCGTGAACCGAGCACAACCCCCAAGTTCAAATCCCGCAGCGGGTGCTGGCCTCAGTGGCGAGCGATATCCGCACTTGCCCACTCTGGCGTCTCCTTCACCGACCCCGCGGTGACCGGTGTGGTGAAGTATGCTCCAATAGCCTCGATAACTTACATCGCGTGCGGGTTGGGCGTCATTTGATAGGGGTGGATTATTAGAAAGGTATGAGATTTTATTTTTTAAATAACACATTTTTAAAAATAATATACACCGAAAAATGAAACATCCGTGCCACTGTAATCGGCGACAGTGCATGCTGATCAAGGTTACGAAGTGTCAATCAAACCATGAAAAACAACGTCGCTAGAATGAAACTAGGAGCTGTCACTAATCGTTTTAATGCGCATGTCACGATCTCTACGCCGAAGCAAAGTAACCAGACCTGAGCAATGTGTTACAATCTGTGTGTGTGTGCGCGCGCAACACGACTACCATTCATTACTTAATACCCTTGCTTGTCAATCCACTGCTGGATGAAGGCCACCACGAGCAGCCGCTGCCACCTCTCACGATCCTGCGGTGTGATAATCCACCGAGCAGGCGAACTGATTCTATCGCTCCATTTCCACGGTGCACGTACCGCTCCCGTGACTGCCACTCCGTCGTTAATCTTATTAACCGACGTAGATCATCTTCCACCTGTGACGTGTCCTGCCAAAGCTCTCTCTCTCTCTCTCTCAACTTTTCTTAACAGTTAGGATGATGACCAAGATAGACACAAACTCCCTATCAACCGTCTACAGCAACTGCCTGAGAAAAAAAATCTGTCACATCTTCCGGCCAAACACGATTTTAAACCGGGACCTGTAACACCGAGACCATTACAAGATGCACAACGCGGGGGGACAGGTGATAGCAGTGCCGGATTAAGCGAGTGCGGGGCCTGTAGCATATGTTATAACGGGGCCCTAATAAAAAAAAAACACGTAAATATTACAAATATACATTTTTAACTTGCAT
>NC_136298.1:8778633-8857049 GCF_964198595.1 Lampetra fluviatilis
AGCTGGTGCATCTGGCAGTCATCTCAGTCGGTCAACCCCTTGGCACCTGCGTGGTCTGTCCCGCGACCTCCCGTCAGCGGAGCCTTCGACACATCGCGTGGCATCAATGTGCACCTGGCCTGGAACAGGCGCCGTGGTGGCGTCACCGTCACTGAGTGGCACAAGGGGGGGGGGGGCGGGGGGGGTGGGGTCGGTGGCTCATAAGCAGAGGTGGGACAAAGTCATTGTTATGCAAGTCCAAGTCGAGTCGCAAGTCATCAAATTCATGACTCGAGTCTGACGTCGAGTCCAAGTCACATGACTCGAGTCCACATCTCATAGGTGGGACAAAGTCATTGTTATGCAAGTCCAAGTCGAGTCGCAAGTCATCAAATTCATGACTCGAGTCTGACTCGAGTCCAAGTCACATGACTCGAGTCCACACCTCTGCTCATAAGCGCGATGCTCCGCGTGGTGGAAATCAATGCCCCCCGCCGCCCCACGACTGCAACGGGGTAGGGCCGAGGGAGAATTGCACATGCCTCGTAATTCGGAGTGGCAGATGCACAGACGGCTTCATCCGTCGCCGTTCCATAATATTCGCCCCTAAATTAAGCCGTTTCATCTGCACGGAAATAAAGGGAGACAATGGAAACCATACATCCCTGCCGCGCGTGGATTTTTCGAGATCCAGTTTAGCTTCCACGTGGGCTCCTTAAGAGTGCGTCTCGTGTTGCAGACTCGGTAACGTTTGGCATTTGTGGGGATTCTTTTTAGTGTTTGGGAAATTAGATTGGTTGATTGGGTGGATAGGTGGCTGGGGTGACTCGGGTGTCGTGGAGCTTGATGGGTGCTGAGGTCACGTCTCTTACCTACCAGCTGAGAACACGCGGAGAGCGAAATTGACCTCGCTCACCTACCAAGGTGTCGCTGTGAGTTCGATTGCAGAGCGAGGATGATGAATAACCGCCTGACGCGTGATTAAAGATAATAATGAGCCCTGCCAAACCGACACGAGTCCTTGATTGAAGATTTGTTTTCTTTACATTAGCGTCTCTTACGTCTTGAACTTCAACGCAAGTGCAAATGCGTAGTTCACCTGTCACCATGATGATGATGGAATACGATAGTGATAGGCAATAGTGGTGGTGGTGATTGTGTTCATGGTAGTTATGACAATGATAATTGTAATGATAAATAATACTTCATATGGTTGATGGAAGTGACGATGATAGTGATGCATGATAACTGAGGATGACGATAACGGCACGATAATGGTTAATGCATATGATGACAATGATGACGACGTTGAATAGTGAACAATGTTGACAATGATGACAATGGTGGCTACGATGACAATTCTAGATTTGAAGCTTTCGTGACTGCAAGGATTCATACTTTTTGTTTTTTTCGGTAAAGTCACGTAGGTTAAAAAAATGAGAACAATTTAATTTAGTTGTTTTCATTTATTTGATTTGATTTTTTACCTACGTGACTTTACCGAAAAAACCAAAGAGGACGATGACAATGGTAGTGCGAGTGATGATGACGACGATGACAATGAGGACGATAACAACGACAGTGATTGTGATGACGGTATCAGTGATAAGGATGATGATGATAATAATATAGGCTATGCATGTGTGTTGGACTTCTTTCGCACCGCAAGTAGCTAACCGTCCTAATCGGAGGTGCGGGGGAAGGACAACGAACTCAACACAAAAAGCAGCTTCGAAGAAATGAGTTTCCAATCGAGATGGAAAAGTGCGTAGCTCCAGAGGCTTCATAATATCGGTAGGAAGAACGTTCCAGACGGCCGCAGAAGCGCATCTGAACGCGTGCGATGCAGTGACCACCACCGTCTTAGTTCGACGACTTGCCAACACGCCGCTGCTACGAGGATGACCGGAGTTCGCGTGATGCTTTATGTTCCTTGACGAGATCGGCAAGTTATTGTGGTGCATCTGTGGCAAGCACTTTGTGTGCAATGAGCGCGACCCTAAAATGATTATGACCGCGATGAAAATGCGAATGAACAATCGTGGTGATCGATCGTGATGCTCATGACGATATTGGACTGCGATGGTGATGCACTATGAATGTGTGCAATCGGCAATGCCCAACGCGATGACACCTGCAACCACACGAACCTCACTCGGGCAGCCTGCGTAATCAATGCGCTCCGTCTCTCCGCACCCGTTCTACGCTCTGGCTACTGTGCGCATTCGAGAGGGTAACCGCACAATACCGGCCTCTTTTTGTTGCTGTTATTATTAGTGGCACGGCACACACACGCACACACAACACGGCGCGCACAATGGGCCATTAACACAATTAATGAGTGTTACGACAGTAAAACAATACTGCCATTCAGAATGTATCAGCAGCAGCAGCAGTGGCCAGTTTGAATCCACTATTGTATTGATGTTAACTACCTCGCCTGGTATACAGGAGGACATGGGTTCGATCCCAACCTTGACGCCTGTATATTTGGAGTTGTATTTTCTCCCCGTGGTCGCGTGGATTGTTCTCCGGGTCCTCCGGTTTATCCCACCACATTCAGAAACAGGCGTTTAGAGTAACTGACCGCTATACATTTCCACATGGGCGATCATTTGTGGCCAGGTCGCTTCTAAAAAAGAACTACGTAGCTCAGTGGTCCTCATTTGGTAAAATAAAAGTAATAAATGTGTTTAGTTTATTCCTCAGGCCGAAACTGTTACGCAAATCCTACAATCTAACGATCAAATTGGCCACTTTGCAAACGAGTCGTTGTTAGCTGCGTTCGTCTCCCCCGCCATCGTTAGTCTCGACCACCAGCCATGACAGTATACAATACACAATTATATGGCGGTGGAGCGGGTGGTGCAGTGCTTCGAGCAGCTGCGATAATGGTTCATTTCCCGAGCACGCATGTCCTATTTGACACCGTCCTGCTGGTGGTAGCACTCACTTTACGAACCCGCGCGGAATAACCAGCTTGGTGAAGTATGGTCAATGAACCCCGATAGCCGAAAGGTGTGGTGAGTGGGTGGCTTGGTTGGGGAGGAGTTGTATGCATGCTGAATTTATTTCGGCATCCTACGTAGCCAACCGTTCTCATCGGAGGTTCGGGGAAGGACAACAAACCAAACACAAAAAGCAGTTAGAAAATAATGCGTTTACAATCTAGATTTGAAAGTGCATGGCTCCCAGTATCTTGCTAATATCGGAAGGAAGAGCGTTCCAGACGGCCGCAAAAGCGCGTCTGGAAGCGCCACGCGATGCGGTGACCGAGTCATCCGCGGCACCCACACTGCGTGTCTCTCCTTTCGCGTCTTCTGAAATCTGCCTCTAAACCCCCCCCCCCCATCTCTCTCTCTCTAGCCGCCTGCGTCTCCGCATTCGTGACAAGAGTCCCCGATAGTTGCCGAGAGAATTTTCCGTCGCCGATATTTTCGGCGGAACCGTCAACAACGCGCGGACCCGGAGACGGGCAAGGGGACTCGAGGCGCAGAGATAAGAATACTTCTCCGTGCTTACGCCGGCCGAGATAGCGTCGAGAAGGACAATAATTGAGCCGTACGTTTTTTTTTGTTTAAGATAGTTTTTTTTGTTTGTTTTCCCTTAACCCTTCCATCGTTTTTTTTATTTCTTTTTTTTTGTCTTTTCAACGCCTTGCCCTCCGGGGCAAAAGGAGCTTTTGTGTTGAAACAACCACAGGGCGGATTATTTACAGCCAGCCCACTCGACTCCGTCTGAAGCGGTGCCCGTGAAAAAGGGAGCGGTGGCGCAGCGGTTAGCGCAGCGCGTTTGGACACCGGCGAGCCGAGTTCGCATCCCGCTCACGACCACTATCAGCGGCGAACAATTGAACCGGTCCTAGGGCTTGCCCCTAGGTCGACTCAGCCTCAAAATCAATGCCTGATGCTTTGTGCAAACATCAGCATTTGGGATGCAAATGCCTACCGGGCGTAGTGTTGGCTACTCACTCCTTAGTGTGTCATGCGAACAGCACTTGCCCCAACAGTCTGTTAAAGGCTCTACGGGGGGGGGGGGGGTGTAGAGCGTAGTGGTGGCTGATTCAATAGTCACTCGTTCACCGGCGGTTAATCACTTCCTCATCACTCTTCTATCGCTACTGCCACGGTTCCGAGTACAATGCGCTATTCTGTTGCTACATCCTAGGTGAAAGTTCTCGTGAACTTGACGCATTGATGCCTCCACACCAATGTATGTTGAGGACTCGCTCGACCCGACTGACATCTACAGGGCGATCCAGATGTCTTGTGCCCCCCCCCCCTACCCCCGCGTTTAATTATCTAAAACGTAATCTATTTTTGTAAGGTCATCTTTATTTGAAACAGAAATGAATACGCAAACGAGAAAAACTAATGTTCGGGGTTAATTAATTGAAGGGGGGGAGGGGGGACATCTGGACCAAGCCCTGTACACTCTGTTCAATCGCCACACTGCATGTCGCTCCCTTCCCATCGGCTCTCATCCCAAGTTCATCACAACATTGTTCACCTATTTTCTTGGTTCTTTCGGTAAAATCACGTATTTCAGATGCTGTCTTTCCGACAGACCTGTTCTTCACCTGAGGACGGCTGCTTGCGTTGTGGCCGAAACGTCGTGAGAATTGTATTTTATTATGTTTTTTTTTTCCCTTCTACGTGACTTTGCCGAAAGAACCAAGGAGATGAATCCCTGCAGTCACGAAAGCTTTAAATCGAAATTGTTCACCTAAAGACACGTGGTGACGTCTTCGGGAGAGCTGGCTGCTTCTTTGTCAGCCACTTTGCAAATGTGGGTCGAACTCTGCAAACCGTGATTCGCCAGAAACGATCCCGTGTGTATGATGCACACCGCCTTTGTTTTAGATGCCACGTGGCATTCAAGGCACGCTGGGAGTAACCCCATCATATGGTCACAGTTGCCGTGTCAAAGTAGCCCAAGGTTTCTGGTGACCTGCCCATACATTTCCCGTGTCGCTGGCTGGGCGTTCTGCTGGTCTCAGAGAGAGAGCGAGCGAGAGAGGGCCCGGCCTGACGGGCAGTTTGATCCAGCGGTAAGTTCAGGACCTGTGGTTGCTGTCCCCCTTTCTTTGTTGACGTTGCAAAGGGCTCCGCCTCAAAAACAATTTTCGTCTTTTACCCGAGACTTGCAGCCTCTTGTTTGCACAGCGTAATGTGTTTGCCATCAACTCTAGCCCGAGGTGCTTATCGACGTTGTGTACACTGTGTAAAGAGCGGATCGCCGCGCAATAATGTCCTTAAAAAAATACGATGTTTACACGGGGTCGCGCCCTTTTGCGCGCGCGGCATAGAGTGGACGATTGCAACCTCTTGAGCAGTGGCTTTGCGATTTAAACAACGGCATTCGGTGATAACGCTGCGCTAGTTGCCATCCTCACCTTCGAGGGGAGGGGAGAAGGAGCTATTGCCACACACCTACCTCTCAAAGCCACGTGTGCGCGCTCATATATTTACTACAACAACAACAACAAAAAACTCGTAATCCATACTTAGGAAATGCATAGTTTAATAACGATTCCGATATAAACACCGCGATAGGCGAAGCAGGCGGAGGCAAAGAGCATTGTGTTAGCAAGCATAAGATCGCATGGATTCATTGACCCATACACAAGCACGAATAACAAACACTCACCACCTTCATCCAATAAACATCGTGTGGCCTCAAAAGGATGAATATATATTAGGCGACGTTTCCAGCATTGGCCTTTCTTCATTACACGCGCTATCAAGGTTGGCCATTGCTCACAAAGTTACTGATGATATATGTTGCCGTTTTAAGGCCACGGTGTTACTCACGAATGCATTGAGGTTGTGTGTGCACGGTATCTGCACAGCGTGTGAGTGTGTGTGTGTATACATCGGTGGGTGGGGAGCGGTAGTGTGGCGGTTAGCGCGCTGCGCTACGAAACCGTCGACCCGAGTTCGATTCCCGCTCACGACCAACACCGGTGACGACTGCCTAAATCTTTGTACTTTCACAGGGCTTAATTTCTAATGGAATGTTTTTTTTTTATTTTCCGGAGTTCAGCCCTACGAGGCAGCTCCGGCCTCTTGCTGATGTGTGACCTCGTGAGCAACCTCCACTATATCGCAAAACAAAAAAAAAAACCGAAACAGACTAATCCGGGTTCGTGACCACACGAAGTGGTTTTGTACGTCAATATTTGGTTACAGGCTTACAGCAGATGGTTACATTATAAACAAGCATGACAAACAGACGTGTAATATATTACTACATACAATTTCCACACTATTGCATGGTTGGATGAGTGCAGCCAAGCGGTGGCTGAGCTGGCTTTATCGAGAAGAGGAAAAATGTTTTTTATAGCAATATTTAATAAATAATAATAAAATGCGATTATTATTTATTATTATTATTCTCATGAGAGACTAGGGGCACCGAGAACAAATCGGAACGTTCAACAACGCCGTAAGTTTGACATTTCGCTGCCACTAATACCAGCACCACCATCATCACCACCATCATCAACTCATTAATGTTGTTATCATTTTAGTATTCTCGCAATTATATTATTATAGTTCACAGCCACTGTCATAACTACGATATCATCATCATCATTATCACAACCATCACCATCTCACTATAGCAATCATCGTCATCATCATCATTTGCACCTCTCAACGACGCCACCATCTCCATCACTTCCACCACTTGTACCATCATCACAACCACCACCACCATCATCAGCACGTGCATCACCACTACCATCGCCATCATCGTAATGAGTAACACGGCCACCACCACCACCATCAGCACAATCAAGGCACAACCGTCCCAACATGGTCCCGAACCACCTCATCGGTGACACCTTCTCACGTCTCAGTATTCCGGCACCCGTTCCCCACGCACTGCGCGGCCTTCACTTGATTCTCAACAGCGACTCGACGGAGAAGGGCAAGAGAGCCGCTCCCGCGCCCTTGCTGATCGGCTGGCACCTCTCGTGCGACAGCTTCACGCAGTTCCCCGACGCTGCCGCGTCGTTCTCGCAGCGCGTAACCTCCGCCGGCTGCCTGCACTGTGTGTGGCCCCTGCTCACGGAGGCCTTGGTCCCCGATTGATGTTCGCCTTTGCACACGGCTGGCTCGCGAGGCCCAGTCGGCTGCTGCTGCGGCATTTGATGCTGCTGCGGCAGCTGCTGTTGCGGTTGCTGAGCGTCGCTCCGTTTGACCGAGTCCGCTGCCGCTCGGTGCATCGAGTCGGCCTGCGGGACCCACGGCGCGGCCTTCCTGAAGGGCAGGAAGGCCACGCCGTCCGCTCGCAGCGACAGTCGCAGCTCGGCCGGGCTGCCCAAGATCACCTTGCAGTGCGGGCCGGCTTTGCCGGAGGGTCCATCCGGCGCAACCTCGTGGCCAGTCCTGGATACGACGACTTTGTCCGTTTCGTTACTCGAGTTCAAGAAGGCCTGCTGCTGCTGGTGGTGCTGGTGATGCAAGTGCTGCTGCTGCTGCTGATAAAACCGCTCGTGTCCCGCTGACAGCTTGGACCAAAATGCGCACCGCTCCACAGCGAGCGCGCTTCCGAAGCAGTGGAACGCTCCGTGGTGCTGCTGGTGCTGCTGGTGCTGCTGGTGCTGCCCGCTTCCTGCTGCCGCCACCGCCGCCGCAGACCCCCTGTGGATAAGCGCTCCGCCAGGTTCCGTCGTAAGCGCGGCGGCGGGACCGAAGATGAAGTGCGTGCCCACGGCGTTGAAATGCTGCGCACCGGCGGTGCCAGCGCCGCATGGGTACAGACCGCCACCCCCGGTGGCGTAAGGGGAGCGTGGGAGCAGCGCGCCCAGCTGGGGCAGCGCGGCGGCCCTGGTCGCGCACAGCATCGCCTGCGCCTCTCGCTCCAGCATCACCGAGTCGAGCTCCTTGTCGGCGAAGGCTCGGCGCTTGCGCATCCGCTCGCTCAGAGGGGGCAGCAGCGGGGGCGGGGCGCCGCTGCCGAAGTGGTCGTCGCCGCCGCCGCCACTGGCGCTGGTGGGGCGGTAGCCTGCAGGGAGAGCGAGCGGTGAGGGTCAAGGCGGTGGCGGGGGTCGTCGGTCGGGGGGAGAGGCGGGGGGTGGGGGGGGTTCGGTGGGGCCCAGCTTCACTCAAACGTGACCATGCTAACCCTCCCCCCCCAATTCTTTGTAAAGATGTGAATTGCGAATAGCCCTGGGATCGGCAATCTGCGGCTCTGGAGCCGCACGCGGCTGCTTCGTGACGTTGTCTTATTAAGGACCCACCGTCTCGTATCAACGGACATTGCGGCGCTTGAAATATCGAGTTTTTAAAAATATACTCCGAATTTGAAATAAAAAATGCTCCTTCTTGTTATTTTTGGTTGCCGACGCCTTGGCATAGCTCATACACCCCCTACCAATCGGTCATCGCCGTGCCAAGGCCTCAAACACCTCATCTTCGCTTCATTCCGCTGGAGGCCAACAGCGGCTAGTAAAGTCAGCGTGCAGCCCTACCCAGGGCCCGATCGCACAGTCTCCCATCCTCACCACCGTGGTCTGGCCTCATTGTTCCCCTGTGGTGGCCGACCTCTGGGTGCCCTCTCCACATGGCCGTCTGGGTGACGTTGCCCTGCTCCACGCTCGCTCACAGGACTCCCTATTTGCCCGAGTTCAATTCCCCAAACTGGCAATGAGTGATATCTGAACCGCTCCACACACCCCCCCCCTCCAACCGCGTTACCAAACAGCACCGACAAGCGCGTTGAAGTATGGTCAAACAATCCCAATGCCCGACACAGCACTGGGACGCCTTCAAGTGACGGGTGGGGATTGACAAACTGCTGTAATTAATCTTCTTGGTTCTTTCGGTAAAGTCACGTAGAAGGGAAATAATAAAATAATAAAAATAAAACAATAAAATAATTCTCACGACGCTGTCTTTCCGACAGACCTGTTCTTCACCTGAGGACAGCTGCTTGCGTTGTGGCCGAAACGTCGTGAGAATTATTTTATTATGTGTTCTTCACCTGAGGACGGCTGCTTGCGTTGTGGCCGAAACGTCGTGAGAATTATTTTATTATGTAATATTTTTATTATTTTATTATTTCCCTTCTACGTGACTTTACCGAAAGAACCAAGAAGATGAATCCCTGCAGTCATGAAAGCTTTAAATCGAAATTTAAACTGCTGTAAGCTATTATTATCGATAGCAAGTAAAATGGAACGCGTCCACTCAGCAGATGGACCAATGAATCCGTCCATGTGCAGGGGCTAGAAGGATCATTACACAGAAGGATCGTGAGATGTGGTGGGGGTTGGAAAGGCCTCCATCCACCAGTGGAGTGACTACGGCCAATTACTGATGAGTAGTAGTAATCTCATAATATGTGAGTCGAACTTTTTTCGTGCGATGATTTATGCTCCTTGCTGACGAGATCGGCGAAAGAGAACAGTCATGGTTATACCGTCCAGGATGCTCTTGGCCAGGAGACTTGGCGTCCTCGCCTGAGAGACGTAGACTGGCCTCCGATTCGCCGCGGCCTCCTTGCCCTGGGGCCCGCTGTTGGCCTGAGGGAGTCGGGTAGAGGGAGGAGAAAGGGGTGGTGAGAGGAGGTGCTGAGCGGATCAGGGACGTGGCTTTCAAGATCTGATGACGTAACCACTCATCGCGGTGACTCCCGTTCCGTGCACGCTGTGTCGTCGCATCGTCAACGCTCAGCACCCGCTCCTACAACCCAGCAGCACCCGTTGTACGAGTCCATATCTCCAAATGAACAGCTAGTCTATAGCGCAGACCAACAATTCAACACCCACCCACTCTATAATCCCAGACTTGGATTGCAACACTCACTCTGTAGGCCAGACCGAGATGTCAACTCAACGCCCACTCTATAGCCCAGATATAGATCAGGAAAACGACTGGTAATTTACCACTCGGCTAATGTAGAGGGATCTTACAAACTTAATCTGATTAGGCAGCAGCAGTCTTTATTGATCACGGCCTAACTGTGGAAAGCAAAACCGATCCAGATTGTGTTTGATTAAAATCGCTTCCGTTTGATGCAAGTCAGATTCAGAATATTTATTTGGGCGCCACGGTGGCGAGATGTTAACTACCTCGCCTGCTATACAGGAGGCCGTGGGTTCGACCCCGATCCTGACGCCCGTTGGATAATTTGAAGTTTGTGTGTCTGTCTCCCGGTGTTGGACGCGTGGATTTTTCTCCGGATCCCTCCGTTTTTTTGCCCTCCACATTTAGAATCAACGTCACGCGTGTCGAGTATTTGACTGCTGTATACACATTTACACGTGATAAGCCCACTTCGCTGAGCCATCGTTTGCGATAGTCTTACCTATAGTACAATGAAACATAGTTTTAGATTAGTTTATTCCACTCCCCGTGGTGGCGTTCTACGGGTTAAAGGTTGCGTTGTGTTCTCCACGACGACGCCAATGATGATTTCGGTGTTGCATATAAGCCGGACCAATTCCGTCCGCGCTGGTTTTATCCTGACTCGCAACTCGATACCAATAGAAGCGTGCACACACACACGCGCAACTAGTCCCATACACACACACACACGCAGCTAGTCCCATACACACACACACACGAAGAACCCCTGTAGCCCTACCAGGATGCTGGTGTTAACTGCTGCCTCTATTTATCATCATCACCACCACCATCATCAGCAGCTGCCATGCTCAATACACTGTTGGATGAAGTCTTCCCAAAGCTGTCGCCACATGCCTCGCGAATCTGCGACGTAACAAAGACACAGATCCCCCCTGTAGCCGACACAAGCTGTTGGGGCAAGTGCTGCTCACGAGTGCTATACTGAGGTCGCCAACCGCCACGCGACCGCTCCTCTCATACAACAGACAAACAAAGACAAAGACTCCCTGTATAGCATTCACAGACTGTTGGGGCAAGTGCTGTTAGCGGGCACCCAATGAAGGCCGGCACGGTACACGAAGGAGTGGGTGGCCAGCACCACGCCCGGTCGCCTTTGTCTCCCTAGTGGCGATGTTAACACACCGCACCAGGTACTCAGTTTACCTGAGTTGAACTACTGGAGACTCAGACCCGGTTCAGATAAACGTCACTGATGTTGGCCGTGAGCGGGAATAGAACTCGGGTGGCCGGGTTTCCAGCGCGGCGCACTCACTGCTACGCTAGCGCTCCTCATAAACCCCAGGCTCGCACTCACACGTGCAGGATGAAACGATTATATTAATTATTGCGATGAAAAAATAGCGAATCGATGTATTGGTCAATTATTTTTTTGTCTCGGTTTAATCGTTTTCCAGATTGTATCGTTTCTGGATCTTTTTTTGCAGGCTGCTTTGCGGTGTCACTCGCTCAGTTAAGCCTTCATGTAACACAGTTATCATCATCATGCGAGGTCATTCCACTGCTGGATGAAAGGCTTGCCAAACCGCCGACATCTCTCACGATCCTCCGATGTAACAATCCAACCATCACCTGCACGTTAACTAATTTTTATCGCTCCATCTCCACGTTGTGAATTAATTTTCCCGATGCATTACATTCCTTGGCCGCCACTCCGCAAAATTGTTACATTTAGAATAAAGTGAAATAACAACTCAATCTAAATCTCAATAACTTTTCGACGTCCTACTCGGGACAAAAAATGTGCGTGACTTCGGGAAATACCAATGTTAACAGAATAATTTACCATGCAATTTGCAATATAATTGGCTATCAACTTAAAATATTGATTACTGCACGCGAATCGGTGCACGGGAATGATGCGTTAATGATTCCACACTTACGCTAGTTTTGCACTTATATATAATAACCATGCATAACTTTACAAAAATACTTAAGTGTCGCGAGGAAGCTGTGTGCTGGCAATGACAAACAATCGTGTTGTGTTGATTTGCACACCGAGTGCCCTTCTTTTAATAATACATTCACATTGTATCCGTATTTGCATATACAAATATCCACATTTGCAAATGCTGTATAAATTAGCGTAGTTGTTTTTCTGTGGGGGCAGAACGGCGGTGCCGTGGTTAGCACGCTGCATGATGAACTCGTGCCGCGTGAGTTCGATTCCCGACCACGGCTAACGCCAGCGAAGAGCTATAACTGAAAGCTGTAACTGTTCTTCCCTTTATTCTCCATGTCACACAAACACTCTGACCAGGTTAAACAACTCCCGGATACGGAGACACGGGGTGGGGGCTTCATCCAGCAGTGGATTGACAAAGCGCCCCGAGTTTCCATCATCATCGTATTCATCATAAATATTAGACCCCTGCTGAGAGCACATTTGAATATCGCGTCTCATTTTCAGGTTTGTAATCAGACGCGCGTCTACATGAGCAGAGGCCCGAAGAACCGACACGCCAAGGGGATAGACACGAACGGCACTCTTACGGCAGTAATGATAATGATGAATGCGTTTCTTCAATTGCCCAATGTTGCTATAAGAACTCGAGAAAAGGGATGAGGGCAAAGGAAATCCAAAAGTGGAGCGGTGCGAGGGGAAGGATGAGTGAGTAGGCGGTGTGGGTGGGTGTGACCTGCAGTGTGGTGAGTGAGTTTGGGTGTGCGTGGGTGAGTGAGTGTTTGTGTTGAAGGGAGCGGTGGTGTAGTGGTTAGCGCTACGCTGCGCTACGAATCTGGCGACTCGGGTTCGATTCACGCTCACGGCCAACACCAGTGACGATTATCTGAACCGGTCCTGGGCCTCCCCTAGGTCGACTCAGCTTAAAATGAGTACCTGGTGCAATGTGTAAACATCGCCGCAAGAGAGACAAAGGCGGCCGGGCGTGGTGTTGGCCACCCACCCCCTCGTGTGCCGTGCCGGCCTTCATAGGTGCTCGCTAACAGCACTTGCCCCTACAGTCTGTTAAGGCTATACGGGGGATCGTCGTCTTTTTGTTTGTGTTGTGACCGACAGTGTGGTGGTTGAACCACAGACAAAACGCTCTCAAAAACTACACGGCTGGAAAAGAGGCATTTACATTATCGTCCAATTGGCTCGTAACTTTTTGGCCACTCCACCACCCCTCCAGTGAAGGTTCTCCAAAATCCGGCGAAATGTTGCGATTATGGTCTTGGGTATGGAGATCCAACGGATTTATTTATTTTAATTATTATTAAATTGTTATATGCTTTTTTCTTCTCGTTATTTACGTTTTTTTTCTGCAAAGGTAGTGCTGTTTTATTTTTGTATTATCTGTGTACGGAACTGTATAATTGATGTGCAGCGTTGTGGGATGCAATTGCATGGATGACGCTGTTCACAATTAAATTATAATCATCATTAAAAAACATCCACCACAAACATGCAAGCGAGGATGCCGCCTCACTTTCCCCCGACAATCTTGAATGGCGTGTTGCCTGATCATTGAGGCTCGGTCGCCACGTGGATTTGAGTTGCTCCCGGCAGGCCGAAGTCGTTTCAGATTTGTTCGCCTGAATTGTTTGGAAGCGCGCGTGTCAATCAACGGCCGAGTTGAGCGCCACAGACTTCACGCGCATTTCTATCCCCCTCCGCCCATGCCCGTGACCTCTCCATCTCCACACTTATTTCCGTCTTCCTCGTCGGAGTACTCTGGCCAACAATTCGGGGTTGCAGTTGCTGCAGATTTGTTGTTGTTGTTCGTGTGTTTTTTTTGGCCACCCGCATTTTTAGTCCACTCGATTGAACGCCATCGCGCAGAGCAGTTTCGCTCGCTCGATTTGCTCGTTCGACGCTCTCCCTCCCTGTCCTCGGCTTCGTCCGTCGCTTGTCATTCTCTCCGTCTCTCCACCCTTCCGCCCTTCAGAGTTGGTCTTCCTTATCGCTCTTGTGTCGCTACCCCGAGCACGGTTATCGTTCGCGTGAACTTCACGCCCTGACAGCGACTGCGCCCATGTCAAGGACCCGCTCGACCAGATTGACTGTTTCCTCTCATCCATGCTGCGTACAGCCACCACTAACCCAACCACCACCACCACACTTACAGCACACATGCATACGGCGCTTCTTCCTCATCATCCGATTACTCACAATCCTCAGCTTTTCACGAATCTTTCTCCCATATACATGTGTACAATATACTGTACATAGAGCATATATAATTGCACAATTCCCTTTGTCAATTCACTGCTGGATGAAGGTCAAATGCGCCGTGTCGGTCAGGGTAATTGTTTGACCGTACCCCACCTCGCTGATCATTACTACTTTGCTGAAGGGATAGAGAGAGAGGTGAGAGAACAGGACCGGTTTGGATATCGCTCACCACTGTTGCGAAACGTGAATAGGTAACGAAGCCATGTGTGGCATTGTTCGCCGCACAGTGTGTTGACCACCGCGTCACCGCTCCCCACGTGGTGTTTGCGAGCACCTATTAAGGGTGGACTGCCCGCTCCACGACAGTCAACCTCTTTCTCTCCTTGAGTTATATTTGATATAACGCGCTAGGCGCCTGCGTTTTAAAGGCTGCGTTTACCTAAGGGAGGACCATCACCGTTTCGGACGTCATTCGCCACTCATGTTACACGTTGCCAGGAATCTAACTCACGCGGGCTGGACTCGGAGCGAAGTATGCCAACCACTGCGCCACCACTCCACGCCCAGGTTACGGGCCATCCATTGGGTAGGTACGCAAACATCTGTCAAAACTTGATCCCTCCCCACCTCCCTGTACGCACGCGGACTTTTTACACCCCCCCCCCCCCACCTGCGTACGTTCGCTTGATGCACCCCCCCGAATCCTATAGAACGGCCGATATTTAATCCACGCAGAAACGATCAAGGATTAATGATATTAACGTGTCTAAGCAAACAGATCGTCCACCGCCGGACTATCTAACTCATTTGAAGGCCAATGTAGACACATTATTATCGAGGCTTCACCTCCCTCCCCCCCCCGTTGCCTATGCGGACATTGTCAGTAGACCCCCCCATACGCAAGCTGCGCATTTGGGTTAACCCCCCTCCCCTCCCCCCTCCATGCGCACGTACTAAATGAATGGCCCCTTTAATTCGCGTTAATGCACGCGTAGATGTGCAGCTCTTAATCTGTGGCTCGCGAATTCGGGCCTCTCGACGCCATCGCTATTCGTGGTTATCCGACCATACTTCACCACTCTGGTCAGTGCGGTTTGGTGACGGCTAAACATCGGAACCGTGGGAGCATAGACGTACAGCAGAACAATGTCTACTGCAGCGCGGGCCTCTTGTTTCGGAGCGCAACGAAGCAGCACAGTCGCCCATAACACCTGCTATTCGTGACGGTCACACGTATAGAGAATATTTATTTACGGGAGGAATCCGATGAGCTATAAAGATCTTGTTTTTTTCTTCTTCTAGATTTGAAGTTGTCGTGACTGCAAGGATTCATACTCTTTGTTTTTTTCGGTAAAGTCACGTAGGTAAATAAAATTAAATAAGTTAACTCACGACGTTTCGGAAGCAACACAAGCCTCCGTCATCAGGTGTAACCGCTCCAGTAAATTGCTGATGACGGAGGCTTGTGAGTTAATTTATTTTAAGCTCTTGTTTACAGATGTGCAAGTAAGTACCCAAGTAGAGTGCTGTCCGGGTTGCATCCAGCTTTGCTCCAGAGATCGAATACATTGCACCAAGGTATATTATCTGCCCACGTCATCATCCGCGATCGCTCTACCGCCTATAGCTGTTCAGGGATGGGCTGTTCAGGTCTCTTGTGTAATGTGTTTTACTCGTACCGCGTGTTTAGTCAGCGTGATGTGTCCGGACGTTTCGGTTCACGTGCACGAACCCTAAATGCAGCCCCCCCCCCCTGCCCAAGAAGCTCCAGGCACGTGCTAACAGCTCCCAAACAGTGCTGCCAAGTCGACAGGGGTCTGGGAGGTTGCGGGGGTGGGCAGAGCCATCCGGAGGATTCGGCGAATCGGGGCGACTGCCCCGGGCCCCGCGCTTTGGGGGGGGGAGGGAGGAGAGACGCTTCGACGTCACAGTGTAAGATGTACTACCAACGATTCAGTTTGGAGGTGTCGTGTGATTTTTTTTGCCCCGGGACCCCCGCACCTCCATCCCCTATGGACGTGCCTGTGTCGCCGGGTTAATATTTGCTGGCGTCGGCGGTGTCGGCGGTGGCCACGGCTGCTTACTCTTAGTTCTTTCGGTAAAGTCACGTAGGTTAAAAAATGAAATTAAAATTAATAAAAATAAAAATCACGACGTTTCGGAGGCAACACAAGTCTCCGTCATCAGGTGGAGGTGTATTAATTCTAGATTCGAAGCTTTCGTGACTGCAAGGATTCACCATCCTCACCTCGGTCGCCTGCTGCCTCCTGAGCGCCACCTGCGCCGCCATCACGCGCTGACGCTCCACCACCAGCAGGCAGTTGGCGCACTGGCAGTCTCGCCAGCGGCAGAAGCGCTTGTGGCCCTTGAGACACGAGACCACTCCGTGGTTCCGGCAGCGCGCACACTTGGGGGTGCGCGCCATGCGCCTCTGCTCGGGGCTGACCGCAAGAACGCCCGGCGGTGGCTGCTGCTGTGGTTGCGTAAGAGACCCAGGTCGTTCGGAGAGGAGATGACGATTTGGAATCGTGGCTTCGTCATCCACGCTCTCCACATCCACGTCGTCTTCGCCCGTGGTGGTTTTATCCATGGTCTCTCTGTGTGTGTGTGTGTATTTATGAGTGCTGGCAAAAAAAAAAACACTTGCCACAATCGCTTGTGTATGCTATACGACGGATCTGTCTTTACGTGCGTGTGTGTGCATCTAACAGTACGCTGTCCTACAGCCTGTGTCGGCTAAAGGGGGGAGCTTTGTCTTTGCGTGCCCACCTATCAGCGCGTCTGTGATCTGTCAGTCTGTTTGTATGGATATATATGTGTGTGTGTAGGATCTATCAATGTTTGTATCAATACGGCTACACGTGTGTTGGCCTTTGGTCTCTATGGTTTGTCAGTGTATTTACTGAGGTCTGTGAATGCATGTATATGTTTAAATATCAGTTTAACAGTAGAGTCTATGTATGGTCTATTCGTCTTTATTACCTTTAAGTATATATATCTATAAGTGTATATGTGCCTCTCAAACCATGTACTGTATCCGTACGTCTACACTGTATACAATTTATCAAACTCGCAACTCCGATTAGCACGGATGGCTACGTACGGTGCGAAAGAAATTCAACATACATTCGTTCAATCTCAGTACAACTTTTCAGCTAATGGGTCTCTATATGTAAGGGATATATAATTGTCTCTATAAATCTATTACTTTGTCGACAACGCGTCTAACAATCTATCTGTGTTGTTCGTTTATCATCCGTCAGTTTGTATGCCTATATATGGGCTATCAATCTATTCCGAAGTCAAAGGGATTGCGGTGTTTTATCCTTGACACAACGATGTCATGTACATATCTCTCTGTCTGTGTATGTTTCTACGCGGAACTCTGTCGACAATCCATCAATCTGCTTTTTATATAAAGTATATTTATTTGTTTAGTTGTATATATATTTGGTCCATCAGCAAATTAGTGAATATACTATGTCGATATAATTGTATTATCAGTGTGACCGTATCTGATCAAAAACGCAAACGCATTCGGCATTAACACCGCCCTAAAGAAGGAAACATCACAGGGCGACCGACGTTTCGGTCGATGGTCCTTAATAGCAGAGTTAACATAAATGCAAAAAAAAATCTGTCCTTTCCTGCAGGTGACGTATCAAGGTTTGTCTTCCAGCCTACCTATCCAGACACGTCGGCGGGTGTGTCCGCGTGTTCCTTGCAGTCTATCTCTGTCGCCTATTGCAAGCGGGCGGTGATAGTTGTCGATGGATCGTCGCGGTATCAGCACGTGTCCTTGATGGCGTAAGACGCTAAATGTTGCTTCGTGGAATTCGTTTGACGGCGATGGTGCTGTTTGCCACGGCAAAAAAAAAAGAACAGTTGCGAGTATCACTAAAAGTGACT
The DNA here is from genome assembly GCF_964198595.1 of Lampetra fluviatilis. NCBI lineage: Eukaryota > Metazoa > Chordata > Hyperoartia > Petromyzontiformes > Petromyzontidae > Lampetra > Lampetra fluviatilis. The sequence continues at coordinate 8,796,514 of NC_136298.1, forward strand.
TCCACTTCGCCACTGCAGTTCCGTCGAATATTCCGCTCTCTTCATTTTCTCTCGCCGCGTGGAGGAGTTCACTGCAAGAAACGCGAACGTGAGGATTATTGCCGTGCACGACTTATCGTTGTCCGAACGTGACAGCAGTTAACCACCGGTTCAGCGCCACCCACCTGAGCTTGCACCCCACTGCGTGTGCGGGCTCTGGGTTTGATAAACCACCGAGCGAGCGCCTGCACACCTACGGACTTCATCGCTCCGTCTCCCCCAGTGGACGTGCTCTCTCAGAGGAGCACTCCATTCACTGGCTAACGTTAATCATAATAAAACATAATGATAATAACGCGCAGCTTGATTGCCAATCCCACCGTGACGTGAAGGCTTCCCAGTGCTGTGGCTGGCATGGAGATTTGTTTGACCATACTTCACCTCGCTCGTTGATAACGCGGGGGGGGGGGGGTGCTGAAGGAGTGGAGCGGTTCAGATATAACTCGTCGCCAGTTTTTTTTTGGAGAGGGGGGGGGGTGGAATTGAACTCAGGTAAAAACCGGGTTGGTAGGGCAGTGCGCTACTATTCATTGCTCTACCGCTCTGCGCTTTCAAGTCCTGTTAGCGAACCCCGAGTGAAGGCCGGCGCAGCACATCCCGTGATGGCATGGACCCCACACCGTCGCGAGGCGAATTCCTCTCCTCACTGATGATGGCGATAGCATCGTTTGAAGTGTTTGTAACGAGACAGAGTTTCCAGCGATTAGAACCAGGAATCGCCATCCGCGGCAATAAACCACTCAACCGCACCCGGCTGTAATTTCCGTGGAGTTAAACATCGAATATTGTAGTTTACGTATTGTTAGAACTGGGTTTACGCACGTGTACTCAATCGTGCACGTGCGCATGCATCTCACCTTTATATCCCTTCTCGACAATCATGTCTCCTCTGCTCACCACGGAATACGAACGTCCTCCCTTCACAGGCATCCGTGTTGTTAACTCCCTGCCAGGCTCAAGACCTTCCTCATACCTTCTATACCTATGACTATCCCTTTTTTATTATAAAAGATATCGTAAACTATCAACCACGCTCAATACGCTGCTGGATGAAGGGTTGCCCAAGAAACCGTCGCTGTTTGTCGCCGTTCTGCGATGTAACAATGTGCCTCGCACACGGACCGATTTCATCGATCAGCCTCTTTGGAAGACGTCCTCCCGGACGCGTTTCATTCTTTGGCTGCCACTCCATCACTATTCTTCACCATGGGCCATCATCATCACCATCACCACCATCACCACCATCATCATCACCACCACCATCACCACCATCATCATCACCACCACCATCACCACCACCACCACCACCATCATCGCCACAACCACCATCATCATCACCATAATCACCACCACCGCCATCATCAATCATCACCATCATTACCACCACTACCATCATCACCACCACCATCATCAACAGCACCATCATCATCAGCATCATCATCGCCAACACCACCATCATCACCAACACCACCCCCCATAGGCACGATATGTCCTGCCCAAGCCCACATACTTTTCTGAACGTTATGAAAGATGTCTTTAGCCTGTGCATAATTCTCTAATCCACGTGTTTATCTTTCACTCTGTCGGTGTAATTCCAAGCACGCAACTCTCCATGCTTCTTTGCGCACTTTTGTTCTATTTTTTATTATCAACGTACCGTGTCATAGCAGGTAGTACATACCGATCCATATATATACTAAAAAACAGACTCATATTCGTCAATAATACTGCCTTAAAATAATATATGTGTATATTACATCGCATGTCGGGCAATGGCCCTTCATAGCACATCAATTACAAATGATTTTGTGCCGTGAATATGGGCAGTGGTACGTGTTTGATGTGATACGAAGAAGGTCCATTGCATGAAACGTCGCCCATTATATATATTTTTCCTTTTAAGGTCACGCAGTGTTATTATCGCACGTGGTGAGGGATTGTTGTTGTTGATTGCACAGTTGTCACCGCAGCAGCACAACATAATTGAACTTGGATATATACTCTATTGTACACGCACACACACACATATATAAGTACGCGCGTGTATGTAATACCGTCGCCACGATCCCGTACGTCACGAACGTTCTTGCGTGGCAGGGCGCCCCAAGTAATATTCAGCTGCTGCTGCTGCGTGTTGATGCTATGAACTTCATGATACAATTGACGCAATTGCACTGAGCTCGCCAAGCCACGCCGCTTGCGAGGTAGCGCATTTGCGGACTGCAATGCAACCCGGCGATGATTATGAATCACGTCACACCGACCGCTCCGTGACTTCACGGGAGGCCCATCATTAAGCCGGGTCGGGTTGCATCTGTCGGGCAATGAATTCTGCCAGCCACAAACACCGCAGACACGAAAGACAATGAACTCCCCCCCGCCCTCCCTCCCCCCTCCTGTAGGCTGTAACAGACTGTTGGGTCAAGTGCTGTTCGCGAGCACCCAATGAAGGGCGATACGGTGCACGAGGAGGTGGATGACCACCACCACGCCCGACCGCCTTTGTCTCCCCAGTGGCGATGTTTACACACCGCACCCAGGTGCTTATTTATGGCTGAGTCGACCTAGGGGAGGCCCAGGAACGGTCTCAGATAATCGTCACCGGCGGTGGCCGTGAGAGCGAGAATCGAACTCGGGTCGCCGGGTTTCGTAGGGCAGTGCGCTAAACCACCAATAACCACGGCTCCACAGACACCACAGACACCACGGTAGCCAGCAATCCAGCATCGATTCTAGATTTGAAGCTTTCGTGACTGCAAGTATTCATATTCTTGGTTTTTTTCGGTAAAGTCACGTAGGTAAAAAAAAAGTTGAATAAAAAAATCTAAGAATATCCAGCATCGACCCCAGTGTCACGTCCTTCTCCTCTCGGCCTTCCGAGTGATGACTTTAATCGGCGATTAAGGCTCCGGTTACCGCGACCATCGAACGACAACTTCACCAAACATGTACCGGTGTCGACTTTGCGGGGGAGGCTAAACAAAAACTTAATCCCACGTGCAAATAGACGGTCACGTAACTCGGCACGGTTGTACTCGCGCCGTGCTCCATTCGGCCGCTCTTAATCTCACGGTGGTTGTGTGTTTGTCTTTGTCGCCGGCTCGGAATGATTACCGACTTAATGCGATAATAACGCAGTGTATGCTAAAGTAGCGCGGGTTTGTCTGTTGTTGTGTGGGGAGCGGTAGTGCAGCGGTCCGCGCGCTGAGCTACGAACCCGGCGACCCGAGTTCGATTCCCGTTGACGCACAACGCCGGTGACGGTGATTTTAACCGGTTATGGGCCTCCCCTAGGTCGACTCAGCCTCAAATGAGTACCTGGTGCGGTTGTGTAAAAAAAAACATCGCCACTGGGGAGACAAAGGCGGTGGGGCGTGGTGGTGACCTTCACCCCTCGTCTGCCCTGCCGGCCTTCATCGGTGCCACTCGCGAACAGCACTTGGCCCAACAGCCTGTTGAGGCTATACGGGGCATCTTTGTCTTTGGGATTGTTGCATCGCGCGACCGTGAGCTGTGCGAGTGGCGACTTGGGGCCAGGTCTTGAACGGTCCAGCAGTGGATTGACCATGGCTGACGATAGCAAAAAAATAAATAGGCAGGCAATATCTCCTTCGCATGATAGGCATTGTCTCCGATTAACACGGTTGGCTAAGTACGGCGCGAAGGAAGTTCAGCATACGTACGTGCATATCCGTCTCTCCACGTAACCAACTATAAGAGTTGCTCACGCATCTCGCAACCCCAGCAGCCACTCGAGTGTAATAATTTTAGCAGCAATGATGCAGGACAAGCAAACTCTGGACCCCGTTTCGGCATATAGCGTCTCACCAGCAGGGCAAAGGCTTGCTCTGAATCAATGCTCATGGGGATCTCATTGATCAACGACACTGCGTGGTCTGTACGATATGGGGGGGGCGGGGGGGGTCCTATTTAGTTCGACCCAAAATGATAGAGCGGCACAAAACTCTCGATAAATCATCTTGATTTGAATAAATAAATACACAATCAATACTCGCGCGGTGCTGATGATGCGAGCGCGGTAACGGAACTGCTGGGTCTATCGATGGCAAGGCGTGAGAGTCGCGTTCCATCATGCGGCGATTGTTGTTGTTGTTGTCCATACAATCCACCGACCTGCTGTGTAAACGATGATGATAATAACTGTATACGATAAAATAAGCACATGTCAATTGCTTAATTTAAAAACATTATAGCTTCACTTGCATATGTACCCGCCCCCGCGTGTAATTACGTTACCGTCGAATTTAATGTGTTTTTTTTAATGAAATGTGCACACATCATTGGATAAAACAACGCTGCGCCCGTGTAATTATTACTGTTATTTAAACACTGACATTATACTATATATATGTCTATGCGCTGGAAGGGAGCGGTGGTGCAGTGGTAAGCACACAACTATATGCGCGCGACTTTCTGAACCTGTCCTGTGGCAACCCATTCACCAACACGCGCTGACGAGTGTGGTGAAGTATGGCTAGACGGCCTCATGACCGACACAACCTGGGTAAGCCTTTCATCCAACAGTGGATTGACAGCCGTAAGTTGTTCTTTAAATGCGCACACAATCGGCAATATTTTGAGAAACACTGTTTTGAAAGCGGTGTAAGCATCTTTTTAAGTAGATGCATATGGATGCGTCTGCATAGATGCATTATTCGAAGTCATTCACACATGCACGGTGTAATGCTATACATTTACATACCAAAATCAGAATATTTACTTCATTCTGGAGGAATCCGATGACCTTTAAAGCTCTTCTTCACAGATGTCCAAGCAAAAAGTGTAAAAAAAAAAGTTTTTTTTCTCTAGCTGAAAGTTTACAAATCTGTTATTCATCGTTCACACGTTCTTCCGAATGCGCTGAAGGAAAAAAGAAGCTACATTGGGTGACGTTTGTCTATAGGCCTATGCCGTGTGCGTGGGGAAGCGAAATTCAGTTGCTCTGCAATGCGCCTTCAATTCCCACTCCTCCCTCACTTCGCCTTTTCAAAACTCGCGCTCTCTATTTAATTCGCTCAACATATATTGCTTTTTGCCACTCGCAGATGGCAGTGAGGCGGCGGTTTCAGAGTTTGTTGGCTTGCCACGTTTCAGAGGTCACGGGTCCTTCTCGAAAGGTTTACCTACCGTGAATATGAACGCAGTTGTTTCAATGTCCATCTATATAACTCGTCGCGTTCTATTTTCGTTTCCCAAGTTACACGCGGAGAATTACCGACTAACATTTTCAACAACCCACTCGCCATCATCATGAGATATTTTCTATCCACTGCTGGACGATTAAGCACTCGCCCCACGCCGTCGATTACATAGCATCACGTACGATTTGGTGTAACAGAAAAGTCCCGGTGAATGTCGAACTACCGTCGCAGCTTTGGGTATGGAATAGCAATATCACGAGGTCGAGCGAGTGCATTAATTGCCCAGCTAATATCACTGCGCACGCCTCCCCACCCTCGCTACCACTCCCCAAAATAGTTTTCTCGAACACCCCTGTCTGTTTCTCTCTCTCTCTCTCTCATTCAAAGCGTATTCCGCAGAACGATAGAGACCATTCAAAACTCGCGGCGCCGAGGAAACGGTACCACACGGTGTAGCAGTTAGGCTCCGATTCACTACGGTAGGCTACGTACGTTGCGAAAGAAGTGCAATGTACATACACAAAAAAAAAACGAATACAAAGATTGCCCGGACAGGCTTGACAGACTGTTGGGGCAAGTGCTACGGCACACTATGGTTGTCAGCACCACGCCCGACCGCCTTTGTCTCCCCAGTCCCGATGTTTACACACCGCACCTAGGTACTCATTGTGAGGCTGAGTCGACCTAGGGAAGGTCCCGAACCAGTTTAGATAATCGTCAGTGGTGTTGGCCATGAGAGCGTAAATCGAACTCGGGTCGCTGGGTTCGTAGCGTTAGCACCGCTAACCACTACGCCACCGCTCCCCATACATACATGCACAGACGCGCACACTACATTTTCATACACCACACACACACACAAACGTCCATCTACATCGACATACACGCACACTAGTAGACACACGCGTGTGATGGCACGAGGAGTGAGCTGTGGCATCGCAGGACCGTGCAGGGATGCTGGCTTTGGCGCGCGGAGTCCTTCATCCAGCAGTAGATAGACAATGGGTGATGATTGATGACGAGTTAGAGGAAGACTTCATACACCGGTGGATAGACATTGGCTGCTGTCGATTATAATTAGCAGCAGGAATAGGCCGTGGATCAAACAATGGCTGATGATGATGACAATTAGCAGGAATCCGTCATCCAGCAGTGCATAGCTGATCAATAGCAGTCGGAAGAAAATCTGTAAACCAGAAGCGGTTAGGCAAAGGCTGATGATCAGTCGGAGGAAGACTGCTGATGGAGATGCAGAAGTCGCCTTCATTCAGAAGTGCATATCAATTCGTTTGCTGCCGACGAGTACAACGACTTCGGCCACAGCAGTTGATATGAACAATGATTCAGATGCTGCTGCTGCTGCTGATGATGATGCTGATGATAACCATATCCACCCACGGCTCAAAGGCCACGTTGACTTGCGCGCGCAACGAATGTTCAGTCCGCCGCACGCACCGCCACTTACCTGGGCACGCCTGGGGCACGAGTCCCTGCTCGGCCTCGCGCATTTGGGAAAAGCGCCGAGTCTTGGGACCACCACCACCACCATGTGCTCTGGCAGGGTAACGCCTCTCGCCTAATAAACCCGGGCTGCCCCACGTCCCCTCCTGTCCGTCTCCGTGGCCAATAAGGGGGAAGAGGCGGGTGGCGGCGGCGGAGGAGGCAGGCAGGCAGGCAGGGGATGCAGGCAGGGAGGGAGGCAGGGAGGGAGGGAGGCTCCACCGAGTCGGGCGGGCGGAGTTACGCGGCGCGATTGCTTCACGCGGCGAGGAGAGGAGGAGGCGGCGCGCGAGAGAGAGATGTGCGGTCATTGACAATGGGAGGGTTTTTGAGAGGGGCACCTCTGACCGTGACTGTCTGTCTCTCTCTTTTTTTTTACGATCAGTGGAAACAAGAAGATGCTCGGTGTAGACGGCACTTTGCTTCGTTCATCATTTCGTAATTTTTTTTTTAATAATAACTTTGCTTCATGTAAACCCCCACCTCTCGCTCACTCTCTCGCTCTCTCTCTCGTTCTGCACGCAGCCCTTCTCGCAGTCCGACGGCCTCCGACGGGTTGCTCATATCAGCATGCAGAGCTCCCCGTCATCTGCCACCGACTCTCGGTCTTTGTGTTAGCCGCTGTGTGTGGGGGGGTCTCTGTTGTCTGCTTGTCTCTCTACATTCTCTGTGTGTGTGTGTCACCGTGTGTCAGTGCTTCTGTTCTGTCTATCCCTTTGCGGTGTCTCTCTTTGCTCTCCGTTTGTCTGTCTGCGTCTCTGCGTGTCTCTCTCTTCTATCCCTCTCTGTGCTTGTCTGTACATCTCCTCGCTCTGCATGTGTTACTCGTCGACGGGTCTGTGTGTGCCTCTTGCCCATCTTCGCCGTCTGTCTCTTTATATTTTCTTATTGCTCACTCGTCCGTTTATCTCTGGTCTCTGCGTGCGTGTCTCTCTCTCTCTCTCTGTGTCTTTGTTCTATGTGTAGACATCGTGCCGCGTGTTGCTGCCTTGCCCGTGTGTCTGTCTGTGTACCTTTGCTCTCTGTGCGTGTGTCTATCTCTGTATTTCCCAGTCTCTTCCTGCTCTGCGCATCTCTTGGTCCCATGTGTGGGTGAGTCTTTTGTTTTTTTTTATCTGCGGGGAGCGGTGGTGTAGCGGTTAGCGCTACGCTGCGACCCTGACGATTATCTGAACCGGTCCCGGGCCTCCCCTAGGTCGACTCAGTCTCAAATGAGTACCTGGTGCGATGTGTAAACATCGTAGCTAGGGAGACAAAGGCGGCTGGGCGTGGTGTTTGCCACCCCTTCGTGTGCCGTGCCGGCATTCATAGGTGCTCGCCAACAACACTTGCCCCTACAGTCTGTTAAGGCTATACGGGGGATCTTTGCCTTTGTATCGGCTGTCACCTGCGACTCATTTAAGTGCCTGGTGCGATGTGTAAATATCGCCACTAGGGAGACACATCCGAGCGCGTGCTCGCTCACAGCACTTGCCCCCAATAGTATGTTGAGGCTATAGGGGGATATTTGTCTTTGTGTGTCTGTACGTGCGTCGCTATGACTGTGATGTATCCTCCTTGCTTCGTTTCTTTGCCTTTGTCCAATGCCTTCATTGACGGATAAGAATTCACACCCCTTGTAATTTTCACCGCGTTTAACTTTATTAGTAGCTGTGAATGTTTCAAGACAGGTGCTGTCTACCTCTCTTGCTGTCCAACTCTGTCTCTCCGGCTTCTCGACACATGTGCCATGAAGAAGGGCCATTGCCCGAAACGTCACCGATTATATAACTTTAATTTGAAGGCCACGCGGTCCTCTCGACGAATGTGTCAAGTGTTTTATTGTTCGCTGTGCTTTTTATTGTTGTCATTTTTGCTACTGTTGTTATTGAAACGGTAGGATTTCTCCACAAATCTGGCTGCCGCCTGATGATGCCGGTTGTAATTACTGTCGAAACGTCGTACTCAGATTGTTAATGTTGTGGATTTGCTCTCCAACACACCGGTGTGCTGCGCTAGTGACGAATTGGCACGTGACAAACCTTACTAATTGGCTGTGTCAGGTGGTGGTGGGTTTAACGACACATTTATATTTGCACGATTTAACCTTACAAAAACAACTGTTATGGATGTTATTGTTGTTATTGTTTTTATTGTGATAGTTGCTGTAGTTTGATGTCAAACATAGACGTTAAAGTGTGAGGCTAAGACTTGACAAAACCCGTACCACCGGCACAGCAACGTTGAATAGCATTGCTATCTGAATGTACACACTGTGTATTGTCGTGTGTGGTTTAACGTGTTTCATTTTTATTTTGTTTAATCAGCTCGTGAGAACGTAAGGCAGCAGGATGAGCCTCAATGCCAGAGTGGTCTGGGTCACCAACATGGCAAAAGCGAAAATAAATAAAGCAGAGCAAAGCAACGAAGCGAATAGAAATCAGCACGAATAAACTGTGTAACGCGCTCCATGCATGTAAATATTAAGGGATACGTTTAGTATAACTAGAGCCTACTTAAATTTTGATTTAAAGCTTTCGTGACTGCAGGGATTCATATTCTTGGCTCTTTCGGTAAAGTCACGTAGAAGGGAAATAATAAAATAATAACAATTTAAAACAATAAAAATTCTCACGACGTTTCGACTGCAACACAAGCAATCATCATCAGGTGTGAAATCCACAGCAGGGACATTTTCTCGTATTTGTATTATTATTTTATTTCCCTTCTACGTGAATTTACCGAAAGGACCAATAATATAGAGCCTACTTAGTTTCGCGTCGCGTCAAATTTAGAGAGATTGCGATCGAAGGTGTGGAGTCGGAAACTAATTTATCCAGCAGTGGAGAGACAACGGCTGCACGAGGGCTTCAGGAGAGAGAGAGAGAGAGAGTTCGTGTCGTTGTGGTGTTCCTCCTCCGTTGAAGGAGCGCAGACGACAGTGATTTATCTTCTACGGTCCATAGTTTCCTTGTACGTTGAACTTCTTAAGCACCATAATACAATAATTCTCACGACGTTTCGGCCACAACGCAAGCAGCCGTCCTCAGGTGAAGAACATGTCTGTCGGGAAGACAGTGTCTGAATGGGCACCACCAGGCTTGGCAGCGTATATTTAAGCTGGGTTGGAGGGGGGAAGGGGCGCCTTGACAAAGTAAGCTGCATATCAAGAGGAATTTAGCATATTTATGGGAAATGCAGATATGGGATTAGCCGTGTTCGATGGCTACGATGTGATCTATATACGTTCAGGGAATTACAGTTCAATGTTTTGAACATTCAAGGCGTGAGAATCCGGGGAAGACGGATAATTAAGCGATGTAATGAATTTGAACAATTCCGAGCAACCGAGGCTTATCGAATGCAATGTGCTTGAGTAAATATCATGGACAGAGCTAAGTGGAAGTCAGGCAATGCTAGCAGACGTACGGAGAGACGTACGTGGAGCTCAGAGTTAGACATGTATATATTTAATATATTTATAAATCAAAAAGTAATATTGCTGCTGCTGCTGCTGCTGAACGGATACGCCGAGAGGTGTAATTTGAAACAAACGTTGCGAGCGAGAGTGATGTTCGCAATCTTTAGCGCAAACATCTGTGATAATTAGAGAGCGCATGAGGCCGTGTTCGATCCGTTTGCCGAGTAAGACTATCCAGCCCTCATTTTTGCCCGCTTCTCATGAACACACACCACGCAATGTACCCAGCACTGCGCTTAGATTACACGGAGGTGTGAATTACATTTGCTTGCAATGCGTAATGCATATTTTTTCTTAGAAAAGGGAGTCTGTTTAATTGTGTGTGTGTGTGTGTGTAAATAATTAAAGGTAATGCCGCGCACTTCCGACGAGCATATTTGCCCTCGGGAAAAGCAAGACGCGTGCCTGGTGCCGATCCAAGTTATACAAATCTGGTCTCACGCACCTCGTGCCTACGGGCATTATTAGACGCATGCTTTACATCTAAATATAAGGACGAGCGGCGGTGGGGTAGGCAATGTGATGTCTTATCTCATCTGCAGAATACGGAAACATTAATTTAGCGTGAGATGAAGGCCTTCCCTGCATGTCGTGTCGTTCACGGTGGTGGGGGGGGGGGGGTTATCTCGGGACCTTTTTGTCAGTATCAAAGTATGATAAGTAGGAATAGGTTAAGTTCCCATAATATAGCTGCTCGCCCCGAGCTATGAATGCTCTGCCACGTGCATTGTCTGTGTACTGTTCGCCTTTTGGCGTTGTTGTTTCGTCTGACACTGGTGGGACTAGGCCGTAAAGCAGGCTGTCTCTGGTGTGGGACAATCGGTTTCAAAGACAATGCAATTACTATAATGAGAGCCATGTTTGCGTTTGTATGTTCACCACCAGCACGTGTCGTTAATGCGGACTTTGATGCCTTTCAAAAAGGTATCTATCTGGTGTTCGAACATCTCAACACCTGTTTTAAGGGAAAGCTATTTTTATTTTTCACACGTGGGGGGTGTTTGACCATACTTCACCACGCTGAGTCAATGGGCGTTGGTAATTGGACGGTGGGTGGAAGGGGGGGGGGACGGTGTCTTGGAGTAATTAATTGGTCACTCACAATATGAATATCTATTTAAACTGGAGGAATCCGATGAGCTATGAATCTCTTTTTACACAGATTGTCCACCGATGTTCCTCGCTGGCCAGGAATCGATCGTGGTACAAATATACGAGTGAACACATCGTTTAAGACGTGGACAGATGTGGCCTTTTTTTTTTAGAGCGTCTATTCACATGCAAACGTCAGATATGTTCAGTCCATCGACTTTATTGGCTTCCCCACACCAACACTATCCAAGCCGCAGATAGAAAGAAACAAACAAACAAACAAACCTCTGCTGGCTCTGACCCCTTGGGTCTCATCATCAGCAGAGTCCGACTTTGTCTTTAAACAACTGGATGTTGTTGGCGAGAGAAATCGGGTCTACGGGACCGGGGATCCCTGTTTAACGCACGCATTGCATTTCATTGTTTCGTGAACATTTTTTTTTGTGCTAAATAATAGTTTGCGCAGCACTGGTTATGCCTGGGAGTGCTGGCTCCGTATCAATGTTATGAAGGGTACTTGTTTTAACGAGTGCATTTATAGACGCAACGAAACACGTTCTTCATTACACGTAAACGTGTGCTGTGAAAAGGGGCTATTGCCCGAAACGTCGCATGATATATGTACTTATAAGGCCACAGTGTGTTTAACGAATTTGAGCTTTGCTGTTGTTCATTTTGCTTGTGCACCACTGCCCACGCATTAACAGCATCACCACCAAATAATTAGTTTCATATCCTGTACGTATATTATGATATCGTATGGTGTATCTATATTGTACATTGTGTTGGGTATAAAATACATATAAATTCACATATACTGTATATTTTATATGCGCAAGAATTATAAAAAAAAACGCGAGTTGCAAATGCATATTGCTGTGTATTATTGAGCTAATTAATAGACGACGTTTCGGGTCATGACCCAAGCCCCCAAAACGTCACGCGGCCAGCAACAAAGAGCACCGTGGAAGGTGATGAAGACAAACGGTGTTTGCGTTTCTTGAATGTACGAACGGTTGTTAAAGCTTGGGGGGAAAAAAGACGAGGAAATGGGAAGGAATGAACGGATATTTTATTTTATTTAAACCGCGTATCGTCCAATTATTCATAATGTAAAGAGCCCGTTGCCAATCCACTGCTGGATGACGGCATCCCTACGCCATATCTATCATGGGGCAATTTTCGTAGTTGCTAGCATACTTCACCACGCTGGTCATTGCCGATCGGCGAAGGCGAGGAAACCAGAGAACAGCACAACAACAACAACAGAGGCTGTGCGCGTACACGCACGCACAGAAAACGCGGACGCGTGCGCACGGAGAATGCAAAGCGTGCACACGTGGGGGAGCGGGTCACGCAGTGTTCACGTGCGGACGCGCCCGGCTGTCGCGAAAGGCGCGTGAATGACCCCCCCCCCCCCTCCTCCAGTGAGTGACCCCCCCCCCCCCCAGTGAGTGACCCCGGCACACGGCAAAGTCCCACAACCTGCGGTCGATGGAAGAGCGGTCACTCCACGTAACGGGTAAACGACGCTGAGGTCTCCGCGACGTTTCTGAAACGTCGCTTGAACTCGTGCTCTTTTCACTTCGGACACACAGACAGACGTACTCAAGACGACGTTTCGGCCGTGTAGGCTTCAATAGACTGCTGGGGTGAGTGCTGTTAGCAAGCACCTTCGTGAGTGCTTATGTGGCTAACATCACGCCCTGCCACCTTTCTCTCCCTGGCGTTGAGTTTTACACACCGCACCAGGTGCGCATTTGAGGCTGAGTCGATCTAGGGGAGGCCCAGGACCGGTTCAAATATTCGAACTCGGATAGCCGGGTTCGTAGCGCAGTGCGCTATACGGGGGATCTTTGTCTTTGTCTGGTCACACCACTCACTCGGGCATCGTCTCCCTAGCAGCACTTGCCCCAACACTCTATGTAGGCTACACTGGGGATCTTTGTCTGGTCACACCACTCACTCGGGCATCGTCTCCCTAGCAGCACTTGCCCCAACACTCTATGTAGGCTACACGGGGGATCTTTGTCTGGTCACACCACTCACTCGGGCATCGTCTCCCTAGCAGCACTTGCCCCAACACTCTATGTAGGCTACACTGGGGATCTTTGTCTGGTCACACCACTCACTCGGGCATCGTCTCCCTAGCAGCACTTGCCCCAACACTCTATGTAGGCTACACGGGGGATCTTTGTCTGGTCACACCACTCACTCGGGCATCGTCTCCCTAGCAGCACTTGCCCCAACACTCTATGTAGGCTACACGGGGGATCTTTGTCTTTCTGTATGTAGTTTCATAGTGTGTCTGTGTGTATATTTGTCTTTGCGTGGGTGTGCGTGCATATGTGTGATTGTTAGTATGGCTCTGTATATGTAAAGTGTATGTGTGTACGTGTTTGTAGTGCGTGTGTGTGTATGCTGATTTCAATTAATCGTCACTGGTGTTGGCCGTGAACGGGAATCTCCGGGTTCGTAGCGCAGCGTGCTGACCGCTACACTACCGCTCCCCACCCACCCACATACACACACGCGCGTCTGCTAATTCCTTACCCTGTTCTCATAATGTTTAATGACCTTGTCAGACCTGGGCAGTGCCTCGAGAATTATTTGTGACACCGGTTAATTCCACCGTGACTTGTTACGTCTTTATAAAGTCGCGAGCCTTCTCTGTCGATTCTCTCTCTGTTCCTCTGCGCGGATTCTCTGAATAAAAACCATGGCACGCAACATCAGCTTATATTTTTTAATTTACAAGGCAGTGTTTATTTATAGTGAGGCTAAACAAACATTACGTGCGGAGCAAATTGATCCATGCCTACTCAATCTGAAGCTGACCTCTACATTATCTCCCTGATACTAATAATAATAATACGTATACTTTGAATTAATTGAGTTATATAATTAATTTTGCTCACAGCCCATCATCCTTGAAGGGCCGATACAATAGATTGCCTAGCAATTTGTGGAAAGTCTGGCGATAAACCCTGCTGACGAGACTCGGGAAGGTGTCGATTCAATGTCATCTCACGCCAAGGGATGATTATGTTCATACGTGCAGGGCTCGGCTCGTGACGGAACGGCAGCCCGGGGTGGGGGGTGGGGGAGGAGATCGAACGCCCCAGAGAGGGCGACCACCGTGGAGATGGAGCGACGAAGTCAGCTCGTGGACAGGAGTGCGATGGATCGTTGCATCGCAAGAGCCGTGGCGCTTGCGGGCGGCACAGGGAGGCTTTCGTTGTGGCAGTGGACATATCACGGCTGATGGCTAATGAATGGTGATGACGTGCTGATGGATGGATGGATGATTGATCATCACCATTGATGAAGGCAGGATGATGAACGGTGCATAGATGAATGAATGGTGATGACGAGTCGACATTCACGGCGACGACGACTATATGATTGATTGATGATGATGTGGCCAAAATGATGACGATGATGTCGACAAATAAAGGCAACAATCAATAATTTATGTGGAGGGAGAGCAGGTAGAAAGATGTGGGATCGAGGAGGAGTGCGTGATTACGATGATCGTGGTGGTGTAGATGTGGAGCGGGAGTCCTGGAGGAGGAGGATCGGAGTTGCAGACGAAAACGAGGAGTGGGTGATGATGATGTGGAGCGTGGGCTGTGAAGAAAGAAGAGAAATTGGGGTTGCGGAGGATGGAGGAGGAGGAAGAGGGGGGAGGGAGACACCTGCACTTTCCCCGATGTCAAGATTTATTGCCGTAATGTTAGCCGCCTAATGTGTTACATGCGTAGTGGCCGGGCGGGCGGTGCCCGGAGGGCCGTGTCTAACGCGGAGCCATCCCAGGAATGCGCCTCCTAGCTCGGCCAGAGGGGAAGGTTGCGGCTGCTGGAGCGGCGGCGGCACTTGAAAGTTGGACCGTGCAGTCCTACCACAACGTGTGAGCCAGTTTGTCTCTCTCTCTCTCTTCAGCGGCTCTGCCCCGTGGCAGGTTCATGGCTCAGGGCCCCCCTCATACCCCATCCAACGTTTTGTAGCGTTCTTAATGTCAACATCGTGTTACGTGCAAGGATGAAGCGGCACTAGGTTTGCTATGTTGAACGGTAGGTTTAAAGTGTCCGTGTGGCTCGGAGGTCGGAGAGTTGTGTCGGCAGCATCGCCGAGAACCTTGGGTTCGAACGCAGGTTTCGGTCACGAATTGATGGATCTCATTTCGATTTAAAGCTTTCGTGACTGCCGGGATTCATCTTCTTGGTTCTTTCGGTAAAGTCACGTAGAAAGGGAAATAATAAAATAATAAAAAGAAAACATAATAAAATAATTCTCACCAGAATTATTAATTCTCGCCAGAATTATTTTATTGTTTTATTTTTTATTATTTTATTATTTCCCTTCTTCGTGACTTTACCGAAAGAACCAAGAATATGATGGATCTCAGTTCGGTCACCAGTGAATTCAGAGGTAGTTCTGAGATGTCAAGTTCCAGCAGGTCGCGTTGTGATGGGGTTGGAGCGTGGGGTACTCACATCTCTTCAAAGACAAGTGACCGGCGTGGAAGATTAGGCCAAAGTTCCCTGTTAGAGAGGTGTTCTCGAGAGCTTCCAGCTCCCGTCGTCTCTTCTTCCAAGTGTCTGGAGTTTACGGTCCTAACCCGGTGTAACAGGCTAAAATAACCCCTGTCCCGATTAAACCCGGGTATAATTTGGCCCAGGCCAGAGTATACCCGGGGGGATAAAGTGTCCTCGGCTAAACTATACCCCCCGGGGGTTTAAACTAGGCTGGGCCATATTCTTAGGTTTTTTCGGTAAAGTCACGTAGGTAAAAAATTAAAATTAAAATTAATAAAAGTAAAATAAAAAAAATCACGACGTTTCGGAGGCAACACAAGCTTCCGTCTTCAGGTGGAACCGTCACAGCCCGACAGCTGTATCAAGTAAATGAGAGATTACAAGAGATACCACTCCGTATATATAATGGTTGAGGGGGGGGGTGGCCAGGAACGGCCCACTTTTTATTATTATGGTATTTGTATTTTACTTTTATTAATTTTAATTTTTTACCTACGTGACTTTTCTTAAAAAATCTAAGAATATGAATCCTTGCAGTCACGAAAGCTTCAAATCTAGAATTAGACTGGGCCAGACCATGCCCCTCCAGGCCAAAATATGCCCCATGTGAAAGTTCAAAGGCAATTATCCATACAGAGAACAGCCGACAACGAACTTCAATCGATATCTAAAAAGCGTATAAATGGAAGTAAGAATCTCAATTTGATCAATTGAAGCATTTTTAGGGTTAGGGTTATTAGTAAAGTTTTTCTGGTTGAAGAAATCAAAGTCTACGTGTTTACAGTTTTAAATAAAATGTTGGAAAAATTTAGTAATTCATGTGTATATCGCTCAAAACTATTACTATCATGGGGGTGTGATTTAGCCTAGAGGGGTATAATTTGGCCTAGGCCATAATATACCCCAGAGTATAAATTGGCCTAGGCCATAATATACCCGGGTATAATCTAGCCTAGGCCGTTTAAACCCCGGGTATACTCCGTCCTGTTACACCGATCTCTGGTTTGCGCTTAATGCGCCTAAATTACAGCTCTGAGAATTAAAAAATATCTGATTGAGTGTCATGACAACGAACATCTATGTCGGCATTTGGGCGAGTGCTGTCCCCCCCTAGTGTGGATACAATCTCATTAGTAGTTCTGTGATGTCTCCTTCCACGGTACGTTCTATGACCCACAAATGTGCATTGCTCTGCGACGGATCCCTACTTCGCGTTGAAAAAAAAAATGTTGTTCCCTCATTGTAGTGAATGTAGCGGCCTCTAGCGGCTGCCGGGATCACGTTGACCGATCGCACACACCGTCTCATTCTAAGTACGTCAGGTTAACGTTCGGATACACATTTTTATTGACGGTGATTAGTTTTAACCGGAACAGACCGCATCACCGTTACGATAATTTTGTCATTTTTGAATTAGTTTAGTTATAAACTGCCTTCATGTAATTATAAATATAGAGGGTACACAAGATAGATGATTATTAAGGATAGCCGTGCCTTATACCGTAGTGGCAGTGCCTTAGGTCAAACAATCCCTACTCCAAGCCAGCCTTAGCAGCATTTCGGAAAATATCGAGTGAGAAACTAGCCACGTCCCTAATGATGACCCTATGAAGGATATCTCTTTATGGGGTCCCATCAGGAGGTCTGTCTCTAACGAAGTGGCTGAAGCATGTCTTCTTTCCCGGGGGGGGGAGGTCGGGGAGGGGGAGGCGCGGTCTGTGGACAGGGAGGCGGCTGCTTCGGCAGGGAGGAGAGAGCGGTGGCTCAGTGGTGAGCGCACTGCGCTACGAATCCGGAGATTTCCCCCCCCCCCCCACTCCTCCTCCCTCCTCCCTGTGTCGATTCTCATTCACGGCCAACATCAGTGGTGAGTGGCTATGTCAGTGGCGATTATCTGAAGACATCTGTGTGTGTGTGTGTCGTGCTGGGCCTCCCTTAGGTCGACTCTGCCTTAAACGAGTAGCTGGTGCGATGTGTAAGCATAAGCATTGAGGCGACAAAGGCGGTCCAGAGTGGTGCTGGCCACCCACCCCCTCGTGTGCCGTTCTGGCCTTAATAGGTGCTCGCTAACAGCACTTGCCCCTACAGCATGTCAAGGCTATACGGGGGAAACTGTGTATGTGGGTGACTATGGGGGAGCAGTGGGGAGCGGTGGTGGAGTGGTTAGCTACGAACCCGGCGCCCCGAGTTCGATTCCCGCTCACGGCAAACACCAGTGACGATTATCCGAACCGGTCCTGGGCCTCCCCCTAGGTCGACTCAGCGTCAAATGAGCACCTGGTTGCGGTGTGTAAACATCGCCACTGGGGAGACAAAGGCGGTCCAGAGTGGTGCTGGGCACCCACCCCCTCGTGTGCCGTACCGGCCTTCATAGGTGCTCGCTAACAGCAATTTCCCCCAAAAGTCTTAAGGCTATACGGGGGATCTTTGCCTTGCAGTGGCGCAGCGGTTAGCACATCGTGTCACGTTCCCGCTGAGCTGCGTTTGATTTGCGGCAACGGCTGAGAATCAGTGGCGATACGTGTGCATTTGTGCTGGGACTCCCCGTAGGTCGATTCCGCCTCGGACGAGTACCCGGCGCGCGATGGGTAAAACACCACGGCGGCAATTGTTGTGTCGTAGTCGCGTCCTTTGGGTGCAAACTGTCGCGCGGCCCGAGTGGAGGGAGAACACGGGGGTCTGTGCCGCCCTCTGGCGAGTGACGCGGCGCAATGCAGAGTTCGGGAGACCCGTCACCTCGGCAGGTGAGAGCTCATTGGAATCGGAATAGAGACGAAGGCCCAACGAGGAATGGCTTGACGACTTGAGCGATCGGTGCCAGAAAGATGTGGCGCTCATTCGAGCGTATTGGCACAAGGCAGTGGACACCAACGGGCTGTCTAGCGTGAACTTGAACTCACTCAGCCATCTCACTCATTCATTTACCTACTCGCCCACCATCACACACCCACCCACGTCTTCGCCCACTCGATCACTCGCGCACCCACTCACTCATTCATCATCTCACTCATTCATTTACACGCTCGCCCACCTTCTCACTCATCCACGTGTTCACGCGCTCACCATCTCACTCATTCATTTACACACTCGCCCACCTTCTTGCCCACCCACGCGTTCGCTCACTCAATCACCTTCTAAATCACCTCTCGGTCACGTTCCATTCCTGATGTTTATTGGCTGTGTTGCGAGATGTTATTGGTGAGGCCATGCTGTTTAAGCTTTCCGCGTAGGAGACCGATCACGTACACGCACAGCCCGTTTTGTAAATCCACTGCTGGATGAGGGCCCACCGCGACCCTTGCTGGGCCGTGGTTGTATATTTCACCATTTTTTTACCACGCTGGCCATTGCTATTTTGTGAAGCTGGAGATGGTGCAGAACAGTCGATGTTTGCTGCACTGCCCTCTACTGCCCGCTGCACCACACGGCGCATTGTTGGGTAAACTGACAACGTCGTAAGGCATTAGCCCGACGTGTACTGTGACGTGTGCTGTGACGTAACCTGTGACGTATACTGTGACGTGTGCTGTGACGTATGCTGTGACGTGTGCTGTGACGTGACCTGTGGGTGTCGTGACGAGCGACAATGCAGGGTGAGCGCGCCCGCGCTACGAACCCGGGTTCGATTCCCGCTCACGGCCAACGCCAGTGACGATAATCTGAACCGGTCCTGGGCTTTCCCTAGGTCGACTCAGCCTCGAATGAGTACCTGGTGCGGTGTGTAGTAAACATCGCCACTCGGGAGACAAAGGCGGCCGGGCGTGGTGCTGGCTACCGATGGCGTGATCAGATTAAGACCGATAAAGCTCCCATCCTCGCTGACGGCCTAGGCACGCTTCTTTTTGATGACATAAAGAGATAGACGAGAGCCGGCTGGAGTTCTTTTGCAAATGTGAATCTGATGCTGCAAAGCGAGTTACCCATAGCAACGTGGCCAAAGGAGAAGGCTTTTTATCGGTGTACACTTGCCCACTGTGACGTGCTGTTCGGAAGCACGGAAAATTCTCGAAGAGTGCACAAGTGAAGCTAAAAAGTGCTCAAACACAAATCGAGAGATACATGCAAGGACTTACGTTGGAGGGACAGAAAGCGGAGGAACACGTGGGTGAGAGATCCTACGGGGGGCAAATGAAGGCATGAATCTAACTTTTGGGATGGGTAAGTGGGCTTGGGCAGGACACGACACCAAGAAGGGAAAATCAGACTCAGAATATTTATTTATACCGGAGGTGTCCAGTCGGGGCAGATAAGAACGTTACAACAACAAAAAAATGCAAAAAAACAACACAATAGGAGTGCAAAGTACAGGAAATGAATTGCCCGAAAACATACAAATCCAACTAAACCATCCCCATCATACGATTCAAAGCCCACTGAGGTATTAACTTGTTTTTTTTAAGAAATGACCTGGCCACAAATGATAGCTCAATAAAGTGGCTTATCAGGTGGAAATTTAGAGCAGCAAAATCATCTAAATGTCAATGCATTTTACGAATGTGGAGGAAAAACCCGGTTGACCCGGAGAAAAAAAATCCACGCAACCACGGCGAAAACATGCAAACTCAATATACAAGCAGCAAATGTGTTAGGCGGATAATAAATTACATCGCACGATCGCAAGATTATAGTGTCGGCTCGAGTGGGGGGTGAGCACGAGGAGTAGCGCCTTCATCCAGCAGTGGATTGACCACGGCTGCCTCTGCTGCTGCTGCTGCGGCGGCGGTGGGGGCTGATGATGATGATTTGGGTACTGCAGCAGCTGCCCACTGCAAAACCTCCCTCGGTTGTCGCTCGCGGGGGAAGCGAGATTTTGAATCGTCCAAAGAGCTGCAAGGAGACACCGCACGCGGGCACACGTCAAATGGGACAGCATTGCTCAGCAGCAATCACGGTAGTGGCCGTGGGTCGGGTTACCCCACTGGAAGTAGAATCCATTTAACACCGTCCACTGCCCTTGATTTATATCGAATCCCTCCCCCACCCCTAATAACTGTAATGGGTTTGGATGTGTTTGTTGTCCGCCGAGGTTACGTGGCCACGCGTTGCAGACACGAGACTTGCCGGACTCGGCTTCTATCTCCGATTGGTCCGTGGTGCCGAGTTTTAGTCTCACTCTCTCTCTCTCTCCCTTCAACCCTGAGCTGTCACGTAAGTACGCACAGTCCGTTGCCAATCCACTGCTGGATGAGAGAAGGCCTCCCCCACGCTAGTTGTGGGTCGTTTAGTTTTTTTGTACCGTACTTGTGCTCGTTCGTGAGGGTTGTTGGAGACGCGGGGAGGGGAGGAGGGGCGCTGTAGGTGTCGCGTTGACCATCGATGTTCGCCATCGTTGAGAGACCCAACTTGGGTTCGGTTCATTTTTGTTTTTTTTCGCGCAGCGCGCTAACCGCTGCGCCACCGCTCCGCCCAGCTCGTCACGTGCGCGTGATGTTCGAGTTGAAGATTGCCGTCGAATCTACGGATTGAAAAATAATTTAAGAACCGATTTTTTTTTGCGTGTTTAGTTTGTTGTCCTTCCACCGCACCGACGATTGCCACGTTTGGCTACGTGCGGTGCGGCGAAAGAATTTGAACATCATACAGTACGATTGATTTAATGCGTCTGATTATTTATACTTATGCCACTTACAAGCGAATTGCAAATAAAATAATCACGCGTTCTGTCGGGTAACCAGAAACTGATGGAGTTGTTGTTGTTGTTGTGTGTGTGGAGGGGGTGGGGTGCAAAGGCAAGGCCATAGAGCAGCAGCAGCACATGGCCCAGAATATTCCATTCCGTCCGGTGGCTCGTGTAACCCGACCGCGTCTAATCCGACGACCGCGAGATACACACACAGAGTGATCCACTTGTAGCTACCCCGCTGACACAATAAAAGAGAGTAATTATATAATTAAAGGGTTGAAGGACATTTTATTTCAAAGCTTCCACCGCGTCTCCCACAACCTACCTCAATACTGCACAACTTTTTGTTGCTGGTATTATTGGCGTCGTTACATATTTCAATGCTCTCCCTCTGTAACGTTTTAAGAGATATGGAGGCGCCGCTGTTAACTACATTTATTCAGTCACCGGTTGAACAAACATTCAGGGAGGGATGAGGAGGGGGGGGGAGATAGTGGTGTGTCTGTAAATGGATCACCGTGGACAGGCGGTCCACTTGCAGGGGTTTTTCCGATAGTTCGGAACGAGGAGAGATGAGGATGGTGGTGGTGGTGGTGGTTCGATTGTGGTGCGAGATTTAAAATGGACTAGCCCATTATTTAGACACTGTTTGTTGTTGTTCGGCACTTTGCCCGACGTTTCGTTCCACGTGCCGGGACATTATTTAGACACTTATTTAATTTCTCTCTCTCTCTTTCTCTTTCGGTTACGTAATTTTAGTTTACTTTAAGGAAGCTCTGAGGCACGTGAAGCGAAACGTCGTGGCCACACCGTTACAACACCCAAAACAAACAAACGAAAAACACGAAAACGCATCGGCGACAGATCTATACTGCACGTTCGCGAAAACTTACGGCGTAGCGATCGATGTAATAACATAGCCCCCCTCTCCCCCACCTCTCCCTCTCTCTCCACGTGGAACCACCATCATCATCATCGCGATCCGCAGACCAGAATGCTGCTTACAACGTTGTGGTGGTGAGTTGGTCTGATGTCTCGAGAACGCGTGTTTCTGCGGCGTTAATGAACGCCAACCGATGTAACGCGCTCTCATTTTACAACAAAAAAAACACGTGTTCCTCCGCAAATTAAGAGTAACGCGTTGGCTATTCTCTTGTTGCTCGTGTGTGTGTGTGTCTATATATATTGCGTGTGTATATATCGCGTGTGTGTGTATATCTAAAAAGAGTCGCTACCAAGTGGTGCCTTCTCACGCGCGGATTGGCTCTCTCCGGCCACTCCGTCCCGTAAGCGAAAATAAACAGAGTGGTTTCAGCAGGGACCCCTCTTTTAAACAAAAAAAACATGTGTCTTAAAGACTCGGCGATACTTCAAAGGGTAACACATTGGCTATGTAATAACAATGAACATAGTATATCTATAACATTTTTTCGTAAGCTAACTTGGAGTCAGAGATCTTTTTTTTTTTAAAACAATATTCGATGAACTCACCGATGCGACTTCGGGGTTGTGCCGCGCGTTCTGTCGGCACGTTGTCTGACGTTTCGCCGCTGCGCGCTGGGAGATTCTTCGGGAACGGATTCGAGCGCCTCGCGTTCTCTCTGGTTTATGTAGCGGAGCTTCTTCCGCACGTAAGCCTCCCTTGCCGTGCATGCCCCTGCCGAGCATGCAGGGAGCACGCGTCGCTCTGATGTAATCGGTGAGAACGTACCGAAGGGCGCATTTGCATTCACGGCGTTCACCGATCGATCCGTCGCCGGAGCCCAAGCCCTTGTGATAATAACCCTCGCTCGTCCATTCAAGTAACGCGCTGAACTCGAGCCTGTTTATCACGTCGATCGTGCTGTTTGTTGCTGGTCGCTGGACGTGTTGGATTTCGCGAGGCCTAGTGCTCAGCAAGTCTGTAAAGAAATAAATAAAGTAAACACGAGCTTAATAAATCAGAAACGGAAAAATGTAATAATTTTATATGTACAATGCCATGTTTACACTATAATGATAATTTGACAAAATCACGGCTGCACCGTTTTCGCCGGCTCGCTGACCATCATCATTCTGCAGAGGGGGCGGGGGGGACGAGGGGGGGGGGGCGAGGGGGGGCGAGGGGAGGGGCGAGGGGAGGGGCGAGCGGGGGTTCAATGGATGTGGTTACCGGAGAGATTCTCTGTTGGGCTTGCTCACTGCATATGTTGCAGAACATATTTTGTTAATTTGTAATTTAAAAAAAAAATGTTTTCATAAATAAGATAAATCTCGAGAAAAGCTCAGAGCACTGGGCATCTGTGAAAAATAGTTGTGTAGCTTATCGGATTCCTCTTGTATAAATATTCTGATTGCGATCCTGTCCATGCTCACGGATTCGCCCGATTCCACACAACAGTCACGCAATGAGCTTGAGAACTGCAAGTGCCATTACGCAGTGCCGAGCATCTCTGCGTGACCACCTTCACTGCGTAAATAAATATACGATATATCGGTGATGCCGCTGCGTTGGCGGTGGTGCACAAGTAATAATACGACTACAATCACAAATCTCTCTACCTCTTTGGCCTCACCGATTACACACTTTTTCTTTTTGAGACAGAGTTTTTCAACGAATGTCTTGAGATTAATTTTGTTATCATTATCGCGTGATTAGTCTCGCGTACAACCTATATATGTCACGGCTACCCCCCTAATAGATGTCACGGGTCCCCCCCTAATAGATGTCACGGGTACCCCCTAATCGATGTCATGGGTCCCCCCCTAATATATGTCACGGCTACCCCCCTAATAGATGTCACGGGTCCCCCCCTAATAGATGTCACGGGTCCCCCCCTAATAGATGTCACGGCTACCCCCCTAATAGATGTCACGGCCCCCCCCCCTAATAGATGTCACGGCTACCCCCCTAATAGATGTCACGGGTCCCCCCCTAATATATGTCACGGCTACCCCCCTAATAGATGTCACGGGTCCCCCCCTAATAGATGTCACGGCTACCCCCCTAATAGATGTCACGGGTCCCCCCCTAATAGATGTCACGGGTCCCCCCCTAATAGATGTCACGGCTACCCCCCTAATAGATGTCACGGGTCCCCCCCTAATAGATGTCACGGCTACCCCCCTATTAGATGTCATGGGTCCCCCCCTAATAGATGTCACGGCTACCCCCCTAATAGATGTCATGGGTCCCCCCCTAATAGATGTCACGGCTACCCCCCTAATAGATGTCACGGGTCCCCCCCTAATATATGTCATAGCTACCCCCCTAATAGATGTCACGGCTACCCCCCTAATAGATGTCACGGGTCCCCCCCTAATAGATGTCACGGGTACCCCCTAATCGATGTCATGGGTCCCCCCCTAATATATGTCACGGCTACCCCCCTAATAGATGTCACGGGTCCCCCCCTAATATATGTCATAGCTACCCCCCTAATAGATGTCACGGGTCCCCCCCTAATAGATGTCACGGGTCCCCCCCTAATATATGTCACGGCTACCCCCCTAATAGATGTCACGGGTCCCCCCCTAATAGATGTCACGGCTACCCCCTAATAGATGTCACGGGTCCCCCCCTAATAGATGTCACGGCTACCCCCCTAATAGATGTCACGGGTCACCCCCTAATAGATGTCACGGGTCCCCCCCTAATAGATGTCACGGCTACCCCCCTAATAGATGTCACGGGTCCCCCCCTAATAGATGTCACGGCTACCCCCCTAATAGATGTCATGGGTCCCCCCCTAATAGATGTCACGGCTACCCCCCTAATAGATGTCACGGCTACCCCCCTAATAGATGTCATGGGTCCCCCCCTAATAGATGTCACGGCTACCCCCCTAATAGATGTCATGGGTCCCCCCCTAATAGATGTCACGGCTACCCCCCTAATAGATGTCACGGGTCCCCCCCTAATAGATGTCACCGCTACCCCCCAGGCGTACGCGGAGGACCACAGTTTCTCGACCGCCACTCGAGCTCCTGTTACGTCGTCGTAATGACTACACCAGGTCACCCCCCCCCCTCCTCCCACCGAGCTCTCGAGCCAGAGTTGAACTGTGGCGAAGGGAGCCGTACGCGTTTTGCTCACCGCAATTAGCGCGACGTGGGCGCTCAAGTTTGCGCGTGTGGAATTTCAGAGAGGGACTGGTAATTCCGGATTTGTATTTATACACAGCCCGACGTTATTCAATGCTGCGTTGTCAACTGTTTTGTACCAGGGAGGTGCATGTACCACCCCCCCCCTCTCTATGCATGCTTTACATGAACCTGATTGTATCTCCTATGCAGCTACTTTTTACAATGCCACTCACTCTCCTGCTGTGGTTTATGCGCGTGACCTAAATGGAGTTCTTGGGGGGCAATTCGGCGGGTAAATCATTACCATCATCATCATCTACCATTCACTGTAACCTTTTTAGTTACGTTCAAGAAAATATGAATCGGACATTTAAGGACCATTTTGGAGCATCTTTTATTCCGGATTTTGGGATCAATTACATTACGTGAATAACATAAACCTGTTTTGGTGCTGATGAAGTTGACGCCACACAGCTTTATATTGTGACACCACCTTTGGCATTCAAAGCAAGGAATTGACGTAATTCGAGTGACGACATTTCATACTGGATCATCCGAAAATCGGATGATCCAATATGAAAAAAATATGGGAATACATCACTCATTGCGAATATTAGTGGTAATCATAATCATCAATCTTAGCTAGCCATGGTCAACCCACTGTTGGACGAAGGCCTTCTCAAGCCGTTGAAATCTACCACGATTCTGCGATATGAATGATCGACCGAACGCCTGCACAACGCCTCCATCTCCCCGCTGAACGTCCTTTGGGCCGCCTTCCGTTTATTGGCTGCCAATCCGTTACTATTCCTGACCACCTTCCATGGCCATTCCGTATAGCGGCTTTCACTTCCCATGCCCACACTTATGAACAGTTTAATTCATGCAATTAACAGCGACGTGGTCAACAATCTGCGCTCATCACTGTAATGACAAGCGTGCATCTCTCCGTGCTTCTTTGCAGATTTTGTTCAGTTTCTTGTTGTTGTTGACGAACGACCGTGTTCTTGAACCAAATGTCAGTTTTTCTCTTTTAGCAACACCGACAAACACAAAGCGAAGGTTGCAAACACCTTTATTGTGTACTTTCCGTCTGCTACAGAAGCGACGAGTTAACACTAACGAGCGTCGATCTAAATTCCAGCCATTTAAGTGAACTACTTGTTTATTTTGTGTATTGTACAAGCAACAGGCAGGACGCGTCCGCGTGTGTGTGCGCGCTTACGTGGGATATTTACACCGTGGGAATCATTTGCATTCACTTTTCATTTCGATTTGATTTGTCCCACAATCCCCCACCCCTCCTCCCCTCCCCGAACCCCGCCACCCCTTCCCAACTCGTGGTTAGGAAATGAGTAAATCCGTGAAATAGTTGACGCAACAGATATGTTAACATCAACAACTAAAACAAGGTACATTTATGACTCGGAACATACACAACGCGGCAACGGCACTGTTGATGCGAAGCTTTCGACTCCGTACTCTTTGGTTCTTTCGGTAAAGTCACGTGGGTAGAAAAATAAAAGAAAACAACAAATAATGTCACGACGTTTCGATCGCAACACAAAGCGATCGTCCTAAAAAAAATCGAGCAGTTCCACAGTTCCACTGCTGGATTATTTTTTTCCGCCTGATGACGACCGCTTGTGTTGCGATCGAAACGTCGTGATATATTATTTTTTGTTTTATTTTATTTTTCTACCCACGTGACTTTAACCGAAAGAACCGAAGAGTAGTAATCTCATTGTTGTTGTGTGTCGCTGTCGCCAGCGTTTGTTCCGTCGCAAGCGCGGCGAGCTTTCTTCGGGAGCTCTGCTTGCATCTCTCGTGCGAAGCAACACGCGAGAATGGAGGTCTTTGCCTCGGTTAGATCGCGTAAATATAAACGTGTCGTTAAACCCCGCCGCCACCCGACACAGCCAATTATCAAGGTTTGCCGCGTAAACAAAACACGGAGATTCGTTACTGGCACAGCACATCGTTGTGTTGGAGAGTAAACCCACGCGCGTTTAACATTTCGAGAACGACGTTTCGCAGAGTCAATTAAGACCGAAACAGGAGGAGGATTTCTACACAATTCTGACTGTCGCCTGATGATGCTGGTTGTAATTACTGGCGAAACGTCGTACTCGAATTGTAAATGTTGTGGGTTTACTCTCCAACACACCGGTGTTGCTGGACTTGTAACGAATTGGCACGTTTCTGTTCACGTGACAAACCTGACTCATTGGCTGTGTCGGTGGTGAAGGGTTTAACGACACATTTATATATTTACGCGATCTAAACTAAACACCTCTTACGGATAATATTGGTCGTGACAGCCTACGTGTTAAACGATGAAAACAACATGTCTAACCATTCCAATGTTGCAGGACCCTCTTGAAAATGTCTTGAGACTCAATGAAGCTTTCCCGAATAAACGAATTACGTAATTATATTTAAAATATAGCATTGCCGGATTCAACCGGATTAAATTAAGCATTTTTTCCCCGGGGTATTTTAAAGCAAAAGCTGGGGCTGCGTCTTATAATCCGGTATGCATGCATATGACCAGTTTGTATATCATAGCTGTCAACCCATATACGGTATACCCCATATTCTTGTACAGGGAAATTGGGTTTTCAGGTCCATTCGGCGTACAGCCGTTTCAATACGTGCATATTTTGTAAAAAAAAAAATGTGTTTCTCACTTGTGATGGGACTTTGTAGGATGAACTTTGAGATTTATAAGGGCACGGGGTGACCAATAAGGTCTGAATTGGTCTGTAATAAGGTATGGGCACTGATAAGGGGTTGACAAGTATGGCCCTATTGATAGCGGGGACCAGTTTGGGGTGCGTCTTATTTCCCGGAGCATTTGATAACCGTGAGAATACGGTACCCCATTGAGTTGTATCGATTATTCCCGCTGGCAAATTCCATTAATTATCGATTATGGGTAATCGATTCGTTTTGACAAAAAATATATTTTTCAACGTCGTGGTATATGTAGCGGCCTCTAGTGCCTGCAGGGGGTTCTGGCGTTAATCAATTAAAGACAAACTAATCAATGAGTGGGGAGATAACAAAACAACCGTTGGTCTTTTACGGACGCAATTCGATGCAGGCATCGCCGACGGGAATCGAATGTTAATGCGCGGTTTCCCAAGCTCCTTCACCAACTTGACTCCCCCATTCAGATACAAAAAAAAACAATGACCCGGTGTCACGCTGCACGCACCGGATGGTTGTTAAACACGTTCAACGTGACGCGCCGACACAATTCACGCTGTGCGCGTCAAGTGGGAAACAAACGCACGCGGATCAGGAGCACGTGGCCGCGCGCGCACGCACACAACGATCGATATTCATCTGAATCGGCTCGAAGTACGCGGACAGCGCTTCTTTGCTTAGCGCGTCGCGTGGGGAGTTGTTTAACGATAACACTGGTCAACAAAAAAAACATTTCTGGCCTGGACATTTGCAGATGTTTTAGACTAAATTCAGGGTGCTGATTCCAAATCTCATCTCAGATTTGCTCTATCACATCTCATTTTTATGCTATCGGCATTCCCCATTTTCATTGATTTTACCCGAAATTAACTCTGTCACTTATGATTACAAGTTGTTGTGAGTCAGTGACTGCTTTAGTGTTAAAATATGGTGCTGTATTTTTAGGATAGTGTGTTTATAATATAATTTTACGTAGATATCCAAATTGATTTAATATTTTTCTTCTGCCGTTTTTATTGAAAATGCAATATTTGATATCTCAAAAACCTGATGTGATAGACAAAAACTGATGCAAGATTTGGAATCAGCACCCCAAAATTACATTAAACCCGTTGGAATACCTTATGCCAGAAAAAGTGTGTTGACCAGTGTTATCGGGCGTGTTCAGCGTGGAACGCGTTAATTTGCACTTGGATGGGAAGGAGTCGATTGGTAAATGCGGGAAAGACGGAGCGTGGTGGTGGTGGTCAGCTGCGAGAGGTGGAGTTTGGGAAACCCTGCGGAGTGAATAGTGTTGTTGTAGGAGTTAATAGTGTTGTTGTAGGAGTGAATAGTGTTGTTGTAGGAGTTAATAGTGTTGTTGTAGGAGTGAATAGTGTTGTTGTGGGAGTGAGTAGTGTTGTTGTAGGAGTGAATAGTGTTGTTGTAGGAGTTAATAGTGTTGTTGTAGGAGTTAATAGTGTTGTTGTGGGAGTTAATAGTGTTGTTGTAGGAGTGAATAGTGTTGTTGTAGGAGTGAATAGTGTTGTTGTAGGAGTTATTAGTGTTGTTGTAGGAGTGAATAGTGTTGTAGGAGTGAATAGTGTTGTTGTAAAAGTTAATAGTGTTGTTGTAGGAGTTAATAGTGTTGTTGTAGGAGTGAATAGTGTTGTTGTAGGAGTGAATAGTGTTGTTGTAAAAGTTAATAGTGTTGTTGTAGGAGTTAATAGTGTTGTTGTAGGAGTGAATAGTGTTGTTGTAGGAGTTATTAGTGTTGTTGTAGGAGTTAATAGTGTTGTTGTGGGAGTTAATAGTGTTGTTGTGGAAGTGAATAGTGTTGTTGTAGGAGTGAATATTGTTGTTTTGGGAGTTAATAGTGTTGTTGTGGAAGTGAATAGTGTTGTTGTAGGAGTTAATATTGTTGTTTTGGGAGTTAATAGTGTTGTTGTAGGAGTTAAAATTGTTGTTGTAGAAGTTAATAGTGTTCCCGCTCACCACACAGCCCCTTCACCCTAACCCCTGGTGACAAAACGAATTCACGTATCTCTCTAAACATGCCGGCAATACGAAATTATTCATTACCGGAACGTAAAAACAAATTTGCGCAGTTATAAGGATTTCAAGGGGGCATTTAGATCTTCGGGTAAGGGTAGTATTTTCAGGGTAGTTTACCTAACTTCATTTTTAAATAAAATCTCATGAGTAAAATATTAATTCACGTCCTAAACAAAAGGTACAAACGTTGTCATTGTTTACGGATCAACCTACCGGACATCTGCGACCGACTGGAAATCTGTGAAAAAGAGCTTCATTGCTCATCGGATTCCTCCAGTGGAAAATAAATATTCCGTTCTTGTTTCTGAAACTGCATTTGTATCACAGCCAACCCCCCCCCCCCTCCCCGAGCACGTGGGAGAGCATCTCAGACCAGCGGTGGAGCGGAGACCACACTTCGTTCCCCCGAATCATCACTTTGAGAACTACGGCAACCCTCGGCATCAGTGGCTATCAAAAGTGGTGGTCCAATGGACCCCATGGGCCCTCAATAGCAAAACAACACATTTATAATGCTATAAAAAAAACAGAGGGTTCGATGAAACAAAATCAGTTGTACTAACGGGCCCCGTGCTCGATTTGTATTTTCGATGATTTACTTTCTAAAAAAAAAAAATCTGTTCATGTCTCGCACCCCCCCAGTAAAAGGGGCATCTCGCAACCCCCAGGGATTGGGCGCACCCCCCCCCCCCCCCCGATGAAGAACCACAGGTCTCGGAGTGACCGCAAGTTGCGGTGCGCGTGACGAACATGAGATCGGGCAGCAGGGGGCACGCGAGCCGAACGGATCTTGCAGAATGTCGCTCGTCAGATAAAAAAAAAGCGACAACCCACACAGCAGAGGTCGTAACCGGGTACCCGATACCCATACCCTACCCGATACCCGGCTACGGGTACCAGTTTGCGACCCTGGTGCGGCCGAGTACGGGTACGGGTAGGCCGTGAGTCACTGGTGAGTAACCGTTTGTCACTCATTTCGGGTAGGGTACGGGTAGGATACGGCTACCTGTACCCGGCCGGGTACGGGTACGGGTAAGGAATCAAAACCCGTTTGCGACCTCTGCCACACGGCCGTCAAAGCCGGTGCTGTGGCCGGTCAGACACGAAAGAGGGAGAGAGAGAGAGAGAGAAAAACAATCAGAAATGTGTCACGTGTGAATGTTGAACTTCTTTCGCACCGTACGTAGCCAACCGCCTATTGAAATGTAATGGGCGACGTTTCAGGCCAACAGCCCTTCATAGCGAAATACATGATGAAGGGGCCGTTGTCCGCAACGTCGTCAATCAAATAACAATCTGGCCTTAAAGAAAGCAAAAACATATGCTGTACAGTATTTATAAGAGGCTACGGCTGGGGAAATTCGTCTCGGATCTCCGCCTCGAGGTCTCTCTCGCCGCGCAGTCGGGAGCAATGTCCACGTTCCCACGAAGCACAGAACAACAACAACATCGCGGGCATGGGGCTTGCTCTCCGCTAAAGCCTTTCCGCAAGAGGGGAGGTCGGGACGGATGTAACCCCGACGAACGCAAACAAAACAACAAATTGATACGCACAGCAAAAGGGGCAGTATTTACCAACAAAAACAACACACGCGCAGGCGCGCGCGCGACCCAAGCGAGCAACGAGAAGTCGTAATAATTATTGTTTAAACACATTTCCTTTCTTATATATATATAAATATATTAAACATGTCAGTGTGCGTGTGTGTGGCCTTCATAAGTGCTACTCGCTAATAGCACGTGCCTCCCCCCAGCAGTCTGTTAAGGCTATACGGGGGATCTTTGTTGTGTGTGGTGCTGGGCCTCCCCTAGGTCGACTCGGCCTCAAACGAGTAAAGTACTCGGTGCTGTGGTGTGTAAAACATCAGAGCTGGGGAGAAAAAGGTGGGCCGAGCGTGATGTTGCCAGCCCCCTCGTGTGCCATGCCGGCCTCAATCGGTGGAGCTCACTAACACAGCACTTGGCCGCAACAACAGCTTGAGGCTACACGGGGGGTGGGGGATCTTTGTCTTTGTTTAACTCAGGGTCTGGAGTTCTCACCTCTCGAGTCTAGTCAGGTTTAGAGTCCGGGACTCAAAGTGACAGGTGTCTGAAAACTAAGAATAGGTTTGACCCTTTCCGGCAATAGAACGGGTGTGAAGATGCTCAGACACCAAAGACATACGTAACTTTGGAAGGCAATCACAGAGAGACGAGGCCATTATAGAAGGCAAGTCTCTGGTGCAGGCCAATCAGTTTCAAAGGCGATGCGTTTGTGTGCGTGACCACCATGAGTGCGTGTGGTTGATGCAGACTTGATTGGTCGCAAGAAAAAAGAAGGTATCCATTTGGTGTTTGAACATCTTGACAGCGGACCTCTGAGACGAGCAGCGAACGTGCTACCCCTCGACCGTGACGACACCCCCCCCCCTCCCCCAGAAATACCCCCAAGCACCCCCTGCCTCGGAACGTGTCACTTTGCTGGAAACTTCTGGTCCCAGTGATGCCATTGGCGTCCCGACTTCGATTCCCGCACACGGCCAACGCCCAGTGACGATTATCTGAGCCGGTCCCGGGACTCCCCGAGGTCGACTCAGCCTTAAATGAGTACCCGGTGTGATTTGTGATGATCACCACTAGGGATACAAAGGCGGCCGGGCGTGGTGTTGGCCACCCACCCTCTCGTGTGCCGTGCCGGCCTTCATAGGTGTTCGCTCACAGCACTTGCCCCCAACAGTCTGTTAAGGCTATACGGGGGATCTTTGTCTATTTGTATGTCTGTGAAGGCTATACGGGGACCTTTGTCTTGTGTGTTGGGGAGCGCTGGCGCAGCGGTTAGCACACTGCCCTCACTGCCAACATCAGTTTTGGACATCTGAATCGATGCGGTGAATTCAATAAACATCGCCACTGGGGATACAAAGGCGGTCGGGTGTGATGCGAGCCACCCACCCCCTCGTGTGCCTTGCCGGCCTTCATCATAGGTGCTCGCTGACAGCACTTTCCCCAAACAGACTGTTAAGGCTACACGGGGGATCTTTGTCTTTTTTGGTGATTAAGACGGCCGCCAAATGTTGTGTGTCAAGACACGGAGTCGGGAGGGTTAACAAAGCAGTGGCAGCCAATTTTTGAGGGCTCCTGGAAAATGGGGGAAACGGTTAAAAACGGCGTCTAAACCACGCGTTGTTGAACGGCGTCCGCTGCAATTGACACCCCGAAGAAGCCTCCTCGTATCCAATTGGCCGAGTGCGGTAACGCACTCCACGTGGCCGCGTTGTGCCTTGAGGGTCACGTGAGGCTCCCGTCACTTGTGACGCAATCCGTCATGATCGTTTGTGGTCTATGACGTCTCACGCGTTCGCGTCGTTATCGTTGTCGTCATCGTCGTCATGGTAGTTATCGTTGTCGTCGTCATATTGTAGAGCGGAATTAAGTACCATCATCATCATCAACATGTTTGTAGTACAATTATTTTGCATCGCCATCCTCATCATCAGCATTTCGTAAGCCAAATAATGATTTCGTATCATCATCATCTTCACATCACAATTTACCGGCATACTACCATCATCATCATCGTGATCATTACTTAACCCACCTCACTGTGAACTTAATCGTTTCACATTCTATTTACAATCGTTAATGAGCCATTTCCCGTCTCACCGAGTCGGTCTCTGTGTGTGTGTCCCACACATATTGACTCCTGGCAGTTTTGTGAAGTTCCCTCTCAACACAGCCGTGCGTCGTAACAACTCAGTCCGGCGCCTTGAGCCAACCAGAGTGACCCTGTCCATTCCATCTGTCAGACACGCAGCAATCGCTGCCCGCAGCCGAGCGAGTGTCCAGAATCAAAAACAAACCCACCTTCTGCTCGTTCACCCTTTTCGCAGCGTAGAACGTAAAACAACATTTGTGTTAAACGGCACGAATCCCGTTACTTACGGAGATTGTTTTTTTTTACGTCCTCGTCGACGGCTACGATTCACGCATGCGCATTGCCGTTGATCTACGGATGGGACCGTTCCGCCATGCACCAGAGCAATGTCCAATTTCCACCTCTCGCCCACGACACTTCCAGCGAAGATGAGCGTCACCCCCCCCCTCTCCTCCAAACTCCCCCCCCCCCCATATATCGCCTCGGCTTAATTCCTCTCGCAGACCAACTCCCGTGTCGCTGGTAGACTTCAGTAGGCGGTAGCACACGTGCCTCGCGGTGAGCCACGGCTCATTGCGAGATGTATGCTTCGATGTGGCATGCCGGGTGTGGACAGAGGCTGCTGGAATCGCGCCCCCGTCGCTCATCCGCGTACGGGGGGGGGGGGGGCAGGGGGGGATCGCCGCTCCGACTATTTAACTGGTGGCCGACGCGCAGGAGACGTCGCTTCTCCCCCCCCGACCCACACCTCCTCGTCGTCAGCAGCCGCCTACTCGGAGGGCGACATGGACCTCAGGAAGACGGCGGAGTCGTTGTTGGGCGGAGACGGCCTCCCGTCGGCCGACGCGTCGTCGGGCGAGTCCTGCTCCCTCAGGGTCAGCCTGAGGCACTCGGCCGCCCCGCCCTGCCCCCCCCCCAGGAAGGGGTAGCCTCGCATGAGCGCGCCGGGGCCCCCCGGACCCAGGGCCCCCCCCACGGTCGCGTAGGGCCCCCGCAGGTGGTGGCTCTGGGCTGCGGCGAGACTGACGCTACCCCACAGCGCCACGTCCGCGCCGGACGCGCCGAACGGAGCCAGCGACGCGGCCGACAGCGCCGGGCGGAACACGGCCGGAGGCAGCGGATAGCGCAGCTGCTGCTGCTGCTGCTGCTGCTGCGACTGCTGCAGGGGGGGCGGCTGGAGCGACACGGCAAGGTGCGCGGGCGAAGCCCCGACCCCGACGCTTCCCAGGAGGCCGCCGCCTCCGCTGGCCCCGCCGCCGCCGCGCGCCACCGCCGCCGGCTGTAGCCGGAAGGAGCTGGGGGCTCGGAAGGCCGAGCCCATGGACCAGCCCGAGAAGAGCGCCGGGTACCCGGCCAGGGCCGCTCGATCGCCGGGCAGCGTGAAAGCGGCCTTGCCGTCCGCCGCGGCCGCCGCCGCCGCCGCCGCGTCGTCCCTGGCGCGCCGCATGTCGTAGAGCACCTGGTGGTGCAGGTGGTGGTGGTGGTGAGGCTGGGAAGCGGCGGCGGCGGCGGCCGTGGCCGCAGCGGCCGCGGCCGCCGCGGCGGCGTGCGCGGCGTGCGTCCCCGCGCTCTGGCTGGAGAGCAGCACCTCGATGGCGCTCACGAGGTCGCCGCCGCAGCCCTTGAGGATGAGCTCCAGCACCGCGGGCTTGTGCCCCGGGAAGATCTTGGTCAGCAGCTCCATGGGGGGTCGGTTGGTCTTGGAAGGGGCGGACGTGCCCAGCAGGCTTCCGAGCGCGAACTGCTGCTGCTGATGATGATGATGCTGCAGGAGCGTTTCGCTGATCGACGCCGAGGCCGTTCGACCTTCCCCGATGCAGGGCGTCTCGACGCTCGCCGACCGCTCCTTGGGCCCCGACGGCGTCCCGGGGCCCTTGGATTCCGAGACGTCGCTCGACTCGTCGGCAGACGCGAAGCCGTCGCCCGCGCACGGCAGGGAGAGGGCGCGTGCGGCCCCGTGCAGAGCCAGCGGGACGGGGGAGTGCCTGGAGCTCTTCCGTGAGACCAGCTCGTCCCCGCCATCGCTGGAGTTGCTGTCGTCGCTCTTTCGGTCGAAGTCATCTGCGGTTCAGAGCACAGAGGCGACACGAGTGGGGGTCAAGGCCGTGGAGGGGTCAAGATCGTGGCGGGGTCAAGGTCACGGCACGGGGTCAAGGCCGTGGTGGGTCAAGGTCGTGGTGAGGTCAAGGTCACGGCACGGGGTCAACGTCGTGGTGGGGTCAATGTCGTGGCGGGGTCAAGGTCGTGGTGGGGTCAAGGCCGTGGTGGGGTCAAGATCGTGGCAAGGTCACGGCACAGGGTCAAGGCCGTGGTGGGATCAAGGTCGTGGTGGGTCAAGGTCGTGGCAGGGGTCAAGGACGTGGCAGCGTCAGGGTCGTGGCTGGGTTATGGTCATGGCGGGGTAAAGGTCATGGGGGGTCAAGGTCATGGCGAAGCTGCCGGACGATGAACGAGATCGATGGGATCCCTAGCTGCTCCTGCTTCCCCCACACTGTCTAGAATATCCCCACATTGTAGCCAACCGCACTAATCAGAGATGCGTGCAAAGGACAACAAACTAAACACAAACGGCAATTCTAAATGAATGAGTTTTCAATCGAGATGATTTAAAAATGCGTAACTCAAGCGGCTTCCGAATATAGGATTTGAGAGCGTTCCAGACGGCCGCAGAAGCGCATCTTAAAGTGCGCGCGATGCAGTGACCACCGTCTTTGTCCGATGGTCAAACCTAAAGCCGCTGCTGCGAGGATGACCTGAATCCACGTGATGGTTTGTGCTCCTTGATGAGATCGGCGCGGTTTTATGATTCATTTGTGACGAGCATTTTGCTTGCCTGGCAACGTTCCGGTTCAGATTCAGGAGCCTTCATCGTTGCCTTCGTCTAAAATTGTCAGAGGTGTGGACTCGAGTCATGTGACTTGGACTCGAGTCAGACTCGAGTCATGAATTTGATGACTTGCGACTCGACTTGGACTTGCATAACAATGACTTTGTCCCACCTATGAGATGTGGACTCGAGTCATGTGACTTGGACTCGAGTCAGACTCGAGTCATGAATTTGATGACTTGCGACTCGACTTGGACTTGCATAACAATGACTTTGTCCCACCTCTGAAAATTGTCTCTTTATTCTCTCTTTCTTTCTCTCACTGTGTGAATTATAACCAGGGAGGAATTTCGGCCGCGTCTGTTCAGCTCGGCCATCTGGAAAGTAATTCTGCACCCATCGCACGACATCCAGTATGCAATGGCTGTGGCAACAGGTCATGTGCCAGTCTATCAGTAACTAACTATTTTTGTTTTACTTAGTGAGCGGGAGGACTGACTTAGTTTCTCAGAATATCTGGTGCCACAGGCACATCAGAAACAAAACTAAACTATTTATATTTTTTTATTTAAAGCTTTCGTGACTGCAGGGATTCTTATTCTTGGTTCTTTCGGTAAAGTCACGTAGAAGGGAAATAATAAAATAATATTAATATAAAACAAGAAAAAACAATATTTGACCAGGTAAGGCCCACTGAGCTATAAAGCTCTTTTTCAGAAGTGACCTGGCCACAAATAAAGCTCAAACGAAGTGGCTTATCTCGTGAAATTTATAGCAGCCAAATAATCTAAACGGATGTTAATTGTAAATAGGGAGGGAAAACCCGGAGGAGCTGGTGAAAAATGCACACGACCACGGGGACAGAGAACATGCAAACTCCAAATGTACAACAGACATCAGGGTCGGGATCGAACCCACGACCTCCTGTATACGAGGCGAGGAAGTTAACACCTTATCACCGTGGCGTAAGAAATAAGTTCGTGATGATACTAATCATGATAACTTTATCATTGTTATCTCTTAGGTCTTTGCATTGATCGCTGATGTATAGCAGCCAAATACTTTAAGCGCACGTTGATTCTCAATGTGGGGGCAAAAATCGGAGGGCTCGGAGAAAAATCCACTCGACCCACAGAAAGAGAGACACGCAAACTCCAAATATACAGCAGGTGTCAGGGTCGAGATCGAACCCACGACATCCTGTACACCAGGCAAGGAATTTAACATCTCCTAGCCACCGTGATGATGATGACAGAGAGAGAGAGACAGACGTAATCTCCAAATATACAGCAGGTGTCAGGGTCGAGATCGAACCCACCACCTCCTGTACACCAGTCGAGGAAGTTAACATCTCCTAGCCACCGTGTTGATGATGACAGAGAGAGAGAGAGACACGCAATCTCCAAATATACAGCAAGTGTCAGGGTCGAGATCGAACCCACGACCTCCTGTACACCAGGCGAGGGAGTTAACATCTCCTAAACCACCGTGGCGCACTGACATCACCCTCCAGAAAGCGAGCCGTGAGACTCGGTGCGGCTTTCCTTGGTTGCACAAGCGGAATGATACAATTGCGCAGTTGTGAGTGACAACGCCTCGTCGTGGGAGTTTGGCAGGTATATCCGGGCACATCCCCCCCCCTCCTTTCCATCACCTCCCGCCGAATGCAAACGCATCCACGAGTAATTGTAATTGCGTTACGTACGAACATCGCAATGCGGGGAGACAACTCCTGGCAAAGCAGCCCCGTGGCTCAAACAAGTGAGACAACCATCCCCCCCACCCCCTTGTCGCGCTCACACTGCGCACCGCGGGTCATGGTGCAATTGTGTCACTCACGTGGGGGGTGAGGGAGGAAAAAAAATATCAACGCCACACGCACAACAAAGATAAAGGTCACCGGTATAGGCTTAACAAACTTTCGCGGCAAGTGCTCTTCGCGAGCACCTATGAAGGCCGGCACGGCACACGAGGGGGTGGGGTGGCCAGCACCACGCACGGTCGCCTTTGTCTCCCCAGTGGCGATGCATTTTACACACCGCACCAGGTACTCATTGAGGCTGAGTCGACCTAGGGGAGGCCCAGCACCGGTTCAGACAACCGTCCCTGATGTTGGCCGTGGGCGGTAATCGAACTCGGTTTGCCGGGTTCGGAGTGCAGCGCGCAGACACGCACACACACGTGTTATAAGCACACGTGTTATAAGCACACACGTGTTTGTAGTAACGGGGGTCACGTTGTAACGAGCAGTGAGGTCGAGCAAGCAGCACTTTGTCCGGATGCGAAGTGGCGAGTCGTGACACACAATGGATTACAAGCGACTCCCACTGTGTACTCTTGACGCGGAGGACGATGACGATGGTGATGGATTTCGCGTGTTCCAGTTCGCGGTTGATATTGACACGGAAACTGTGACATGAATGGACGCTTGCGAAACGCGTACTCCCACCCTCCCCCACCTCCCGCTCCCCCGGGTGTGTGCGTGTGTGTGTGTGGTTCCTTCCCAGAAGCACCCTCCTTCAACAGCAAAGACAAAGGTCCCCTTCCCACACTCCGTTTGGCCTGCACAGAACTGCTGGGGCAAGAGCTGTTAGCGAGCACCTCCTTCCTGTACGAAGGCCGAAAAATGCACATTGGTGGATGGTGTGGTCATCACCAACAGTGCTGATGTTTGCACACTGCACCAGGTACCCATTTAAGGCTGAGTCAACCTAGGGCAGGCCCAGCACCGGTTCAGATATTCACCACTACCGGTTGGGTAGTGAGCGGGAATTGAACTCGGGTGGCCGGGTTCGTAGCGGAGCTCGCTCACTCATTCAAACTCTCGCTCTCCTCCATTCTCTATTCACCCACTTCCCCTCCCTCCCTCCCCCATCTCACACCCCGCCACCCATACCCCCCACCCCTCCACCCAACTTCAGCCTCATTCTTTTTTTTGTTCCTGGCACTTGTCCTGCCAAAGTGTGTAAACACGCGTCGTTTTCACGGTGTACGGCTTGGACACAATTTGTTTGGCCGTGTGTGTGTGTGCGTGTGTGGGGAGCGGTGGGGTAACGGTTAGCGCGCTGCGCTACGAACCTGGCGACCCGGATTGGATTCCCGCTCACGGCCAAAACCGGTGACGATTATCTGAACCGGTCCTGGGCTCCCCCTAGGTCGATTCAGCCGCCTAAATGAGTACCTAGTGTGATTTATTTTTAGGGAGACAAAGGCGATTGGGCGTGGTGTTGGTCACCCACCCCCTCGTGTGCCGTGCCGGCCTTCATAGGTGCTCGCTAACAGCACTTGCCCCAACAGTATGTTTAGGCTATACGGGGGATTTTTTTTTCTATTTGTGTGTCTGTGAAGGCTATACGGGGACCTTTGTCTTGTGTGTTGGGGAGCGCTGGCGCAGCGGTTAGCACACACATACATCACTGCCAACATCAGTGATGGACATCTGAATCGGTCCTGGGCATCCCCCCCCCCTCCCCCATTAGTCGACTCGGCCTTAAATCGGAACTGTAGCTGGCGTGGCGTGTAGAACATCAGC
Source organism: Lampetra fluviatilis (assembly GCF_964198595.1). Taxonomy (NCBI): domain Eukaryota; kingdom Metazoa; phylum Chordata; class Hyperoartia; order Petromyzontiformes; family Petromyzontidae; genus Lampetra; species Lampetra fluviatilis. Next base: position 8,836,732 of record NC_136298.1, read on the forward strand.
ATTGGGGAGACAAAGGTGGCTGGGTGTGGTGCTGGCTACTCACCGCCTCGATTGCTGTGGACCTTCATAGGTGTTCGCTAACAGCACTTGCCCGCAACAGCTTCTTACGGCTATACGGGCCATCTTTATCTGTTGTCTTTGTGAGTGTTTGGATGATGGGGGGGGGGACGGAAGCGGTAGCTACGTTCCCTATGACCTGAGTTTGATTCCGACCACGGCGAATATCTATCTGACTTGGTGCTGTAACTCCCCTAGTTCGACTCAGCCTTAAATGAGCACTGAGAGACTACTGTGGCCGGGTGTGATGGTACTGGCCTCAATAGATGCTTGCTAACAGCCCTGGTTCCTACGGCCTATAAATATATAACAGGAAATTCCATTCGTGTGTGTGTGTGTTGTCTTTGTGTGTGTGTCTGTGTCTTTGTGTTTGCGAGTTCGATTCCCAGCCGCGGGCAACATGATTTGGGGTTTATCTGAACCAGTCCTTAACCAGCCTTAAACGAGTTATTTGACCATACTTCACCTTTATGGTCATGTACGGATTGGGGACGACGGGGAGGCGTAGTTGTTGGAGCATTGGAAGTATAGTGCAGTACAACAATAGATGTTACCCACAACGTAGCCCTACAATTTTCTCTGGTTTTAACCTATCAGGTGCAGAGATCAGAGGCGTAGGAGGGGGGGTATTGTAATTATATAGTAGATTAGTAATCAGTTAATTAGCATGCATTTCCTCTAGAAGGAATGCAGTTGTAAGATGTATTACTTAATAATACGCTTCCAGGCCGCACTAAGCCCTGTAGCTGTTAAAATAATTAGTATTTATCTCAATCTCTCAATGGATTCATCATATTGCTCTTACTCGCTCTGTTTAAGACCGGCAGCAAGTGGATTGCTTCACTGTTCTGGCAAATCGCCCGATGATGCCGGATGTTGTTACGTGCGAAACGTCGTACTACTCAAATGGTAAATGTTGTGGATTTACTCTCCAACACACCGGTGGGCTGAAGTAGTAACTGACAAACCTTACTGGCTGTCTCGGGTGCTGGAGGGTTACGACACATTCATACTTACGTGATCTAAACCTCCCCCCCCAAAAAAACCTATATTATGAATAATATTGGTCGCGAAAGCCTGCCACGTGGTAAACTGACTCTGACCTGCACAGCTTGAGAGATCCGACTAGGCTGGGCGAGATATACGGACGCACTGGGAATCTACGCGAACGAAAGGCGGCAAGTACTGCTGAGACGAGATTGACTTTGGTTAACGTTGCAGGAGGTCGCGGTGTCGGTAAACATCGGGCGACATCTTTCACCTCCTGGGGTTCGTGGAGCGGTGAGAAGAGAGGTCAATTATTTACATTTACGGCACAACAACAAAACACAGGGGGTGGAAAGGTGAACGGGGGGACTCCACCTCCCCTGCGCGCCACGCCACCGTGCGCGGGGCGAGATTCACGTGCGCCAAGCCACGTGCGTTGAACTTTCAGAGACGGTCGTGCCTTTCGAAGGTGCGGGGACCACCCCCCCCCACTTCCCTCGCCCCCCACCCCACACACACCACTCAAACGGAATAAAATAAAATTATAGACTGCTTCGTAATAATTCTAGATTTGAAGCTTTCATGACTGCAAGGGTTCATACTCTTAGGTTTTTTCGGTAAAGTCACGTAGGTAAAAAATAAAAATTAATAATAAAAAATATAACAGAAATAATAATAGAAATAAAATTATAATTCACGACGTTTCGGAGGCAACACAAGTCTCCGTCATTTAAGGGCTGGTATTTTGGATTTTTCCTCACTTGATACAGTAAATTTAGCTGTGACGGTCCCACCTGATGACGGAGGCTTGTGTTGCCTCCGAAACGTCGTGATTTTTTTAATTTTATTTCTATTATTTTTTCTATTTATTTTTTACCTACGTAACTTTACCGAAGAAACCTAAGAGTATGCTTCGTAATAGTTGATGCGCAATGCCGCAGCACCAATGATTATTCCTGCAGCGGATTTTGCTCATTAAAGCCACCGTTGTATATCGTTGTGTGCTGTCCCACACCCCCTCGTGTGCCACAGTGCCGGCCTTCATAGGTGCTGTTGCTACTCGCTTTCAGCACTTGCCCCCAACAGCCTGTTAAAGGCTACACGGGCGACCTTTGCGTGTGTTATCACTTCCAGTTACCAGTCGAAATGTTAAATCAGTTGCTGTGTTCGTTTTGGGCTTGACGGTTAGCGTTTCACTCTTGTGGTCTTGCGTGCGATGGCAAGCCTGTGCGTTCGGCAGCTAAAATGCCGACGTCGTGGTCTGCTCCTGGCCGCGACGAGAGGGCTTTAGGAGAGAGAGAGAGAGGTTCGTTGGCGTGGTTTTTCTGTTCATCTTCTGTTGAAGGAGCGCAGACTGAAGCGGTGTGCTGCGTGCTCCAGGGTAGTCTACGCGGCATCACGTAGAGAGACCACAACTGAAGGAACCAAGCAGAGTATCCATGGGGTCCATAACGCAGGTTTTTGCTGGGGTTAGATCGCGTAAATATATAAATGTGTTGTTAAACCCGCCACCACCCGACACAGCCAACGAGTAAGGGTTGTCACGTAAACAGAACGTGCCAATTCGTCACTAGTACAGCACACCGGTGTGTTGGAGAGCCAAGCCACAACATTTACAATCTGAGTACGACGTTTCGCCAGTAACTACAATTAGCTTCATCAGGCGACAGTCCCATTTGTGGAAAATATGTCTGTCGCCTGATGAAGCCTACGTGTTAAACTATCCATGGGGTATTGTTTGGGTCTTTCGGTAAAGTCACGTTTCGATCACAACACAAGCGATCGTCACCTGATGACTATCGCTTGTGTTGCGATCGAAACGTCGTAGTAGTTTGTTTTTTAACCTATCTACGTGACTTCACCAAAGAATATGAATTCCTGCAGTAACGAAAGCTTTAAGTCAAGCTTTATCCATGGGGTGTTTGACTTCAATCTGCCATGTGTGGTGGTGCCAGCAGCAGTAGTACAACAGTCAAGGGATTGAATTAAATATACAAATAGCCCGCTCCAAACCACTCTATCAGCCTTAGGCCCCCCTCAAATTTAATCCGGCCCTGGCCATGTCTGTCGTATATTAATAACAGCTGCTGTGCTACAAGGCCCAAAGGACCAACACACAAAAAAAAAACCTCAGACGTCCAGCAACAGCACGACACGATCAAAGTTGTGACATATAAAAAATAATGAAGACGTTTCGCGACTTGAGCAAGGTCGCAATTGCAAGGCTTTGAGAAGAGAGACGACGCGATTGGAATTCCCAAGTGGAGCAATGCGAGGAAAGAAGCTGGAAGAGAAACGGTTGTGGCCTGTAGCGTGGTGAGGAGCTGAGTGAGTCGAGGCCTATGATACCACCAACAGGCCTGGGCTGTGGGTTATCCTTCGCGCTTTCGGGGCCCCTGACCCCATGCTCACAATAATCTAGGAACTTCATGATGGTGGGCAGGTCCGGGTAGAGTCGGGGCTATTCTCAGTGCACCTTGGGGTGCGACAGGGACGGCCTTTGGGTGCTGCATTATTTAACAAATTTTTTGACCACGAAATTCGAGAGACTTTCCATAGCTGTGTCAGTGGAATTACCGTCTGGTATAGATACAATGAGAAACTGATCGATGCCCAGGTGTGATCCTTTTTGGACAACCACGTTAAACATGCAGATGATCTCGTAATTGCAGCTCATTCTGAGAAGGATTTGGAGAGACTGCTGCTGTACCTAGAACGTGTTGCTAAGAGGTGGGGCCTTACGATTAGCTCCACAAAAACAAAGCACCTGCCTGGGTATTTTATATCATCAAACACTCCACCCCCTCCACTCCCAATGAATGATGGGGGCAGTTGCGGAGAGAATGAAGTTCCCATAACTGGGCAGTGTGCTTATGACTAGTTCTGCTTTGGCAGCAGAGATCTCATTCAGAATTAGCCGAGCGGTATTATTTTCGTCAGCTAGCTGCGTGATGCTGTGTGTGAAAGCTACCAGGCCGGTCGCTCCGTATAAAACCTCCTGGTGTTATTTGCTACAGTTATGCCCTTCCTTCTCTATGCTTGCGAAAGTGTACCCCCCTCTGAAGGAATATCTGCGCCGGTTTTAAACACTTAGGCTGGCTTGCCTACTACGATTAATTCTGGATTTAACCAGGATGCATTGTGTGATGAGCTCAAAAACCCTTGAAAAATCTGAACAGTACCATTGGTGAGCTCCTACAGCAGGCGAGGATGCGTTGACTTATCTAGCCCGCATGCCCAGCCATCGCATGCCCAAGCAGCTTCTGTTTGGCCGGATAGACGGGGTTAGACGGGAGTGGCACTGACTGGAGAAGAAATGGACTGATGCGGTGCAGAAGGATGTGAAGCGGAGTGGACTTGTCGAAGACTGGTATCAGCGGTGGCAAGAATGGCCTCTGGCGAAAGCTCGTGAAAGACGCTACTGGACAGTTGGAGGCAGTCGCTCTCCAACTACAGCGGAGGGCAGGGGAGCGACGTTTACAACAACGAGCGGACCGCCGGGCGGATAAAATAAAGCAAGTTAGCACAGTAGGGGAGGGGGGGGTACAGGTGGTGCATCTGCCAGTTATTTCGGTTAGTCAACCCATGGCACCTGGATCTGTTCGGTGACCTCCTTTATAGCGAGCCTTCGACACTTCATGTGGCCTCGGAGTGCAACTGACCTGGCACAAATGCGGTGGAGACGTCACCGCCACTTAGTGGCGAATATCAGCTGCTGTTGCTGTTGGTGCTAGTGTTGGTGGTGCTGGTATTTCCGACAAGGTTTTTGGCGTGCACCCCTTGGCAATTGTGTGTGTGCGGTCATTGTGTGTGTGTGTGTGCGCGCACACCAGGGTCACAGCTACGCTTTATGAGTTGGGTGCCCGACTCGTGAGTGGATCCCGGTGGTATCGATTACATCAACGATGGGATCCGGGACTCCGTACTGAGCCAACTTCTGTGTTCTACCACGGATTGAACGTTTCCGTTTTGACCATACTCTGTATCAACATCACCTTGTTGACGGAAGAAGAACGCAGACTCAAACATACACTCACACGGCTACCGTGCGCACGTTGCGAAAGAAGTCCAACATTCATACAACTGTTGTGGTGAAGGGGGGGGGGCGATAGGGGGGTGGAGGAGCGGGACGTGGGGGGGGTCCGGACCCCCACGACACTCAGCAGTCACTGCGTCCCCCGTCGCGCGCCTGAGACCAACGCACATTCCGAACAACCCCACGGCTTCACGAATTCCATTCCTGGGCAGCTCGCAGATTGCGTCTTCCCCACCACCCACCCACCCACCCTCCCTCCCTCTCCGTCTGCCGTCGCGCGGCAAAAACCCTTGGGGCCGAGTTCACGTCTCAATTAATTTCCCCTTTCTTGTCGCCGTGTCTGCTGGCGCGACCCCTAATCTCGACGCGGGCACTCGGCTCCAGGGCGCTGTGGCGAGAGGCGACGTCGGCAAATGCGGGGCTTGCGGTCACACCATGCGGTGTCGGGTGTCCGAGTGTCTCCCGCCGAGCCGAGCCGCTGGGTGAGAAAACCCAAAAATGTAGTTGTAGTCGCCGGAGTAATAATGACAGTCTCGGGTGGCCCACTGGTGACCTGGCGACACAACTTTAACCGTGGCGATGAGACTTATGTGAAGTGTCAATCCCTCCATCCCTCCCTCCCTGTCTCCCTTCCTCCCCTCCCCACCCTCCCACTTCCATTGCTGCCCACGTAACCCTGTAACATGACCGTAAAACAACGATTGTACCAACATTTCTTGATGTTGACCGGAATAAATTAGAAGGTCGGGTGGGTCTTCAGCAGGGTTATCCCAGCTGCTGGTGATGATGGCAGTGGTGCTACTGCTGCTGGTGATGTGGTAACGCACCCGTGCTGATGCCAGTGGCAACTGCTGTCTGTTGTTTTTGTATTGCTGCAGAATGCGCTGATGTTGCTGCTGTCAGTGCTGCTGATGATGGTGATAGTGTTGTTACTATTTGTGCTGCTGCTGCTGCTGATGATGATGATGGTGATAGTGTTGTTACTATTTGTGCTGCTGCTGAAGATGATGATGGTGACAGTGTTGTTACTATTTGTGCTGCTGCTGCTGCTGATGATGATGATGGTGATAGTGTTGTTACTATTTGTGCTGCTGCTGCTGCTGATGATGATGATGGTGATAGTGTTGTTACTATTTGTGCTGCTGCTGAAGATGATGATGATGATGGTGATAGTGTTGTTACTATTTGTGCTGCTGATGATGATGATGATGGTGATAGTGTTGTTACTATTTGTGCTGCTGCTGAAGATGATGATGGTGACAGTGTTGTTACTATTTGTGCTGCTGCTGAAGATGATGATGGTGACAGTGTTGTTACTATTTGTGCTGCTGCTGCTGCTGATGATGATGATAGTGATGGCGCTGGTGCTGTTAGTGCTGCTAATCGTGGTTGATTAACGGGTCGCTCTTGCGACCATATTTTGTAGACGGTGTATCTTGGGTTTAACGTGTCGAGGAGTGGGGGGGGGGCTGTGGGGGGATTGAGCAACCCCCCCTCCTCCTCCTCCTCCCCATACCTCTCTGGAGAAACTTGCCCCGGGGGTTTCTTACTCGCAAAGTCCCTTCGCGTTCCCCTCCAAACAAAAGCTGCGAGGCTCAATGCAAACGGCATTTGGGTCTCGTTTGAAGGCAATTGGAGCTCGCTTATCCGTGAAATCGCCCTCACTTGGCCGTTGTGTTGATTTTTTTTTACAACTCAAGGGTGGAAACCTTCCCCCCCCCTCCACTTACCCACCCCCCTCCCTCGTCTCTCTTCTCCCTTTATTGAGTTCTTATAAACCTCGCCCACACTTGAGCGACGGAAGGATTTCAATCAGAGTGGTGGGGGTGGGTGGATGGGGTTCTCGCTAAGTTACTCCGAAGCAAGCCGGCGGTGATTGTTCCCCCGGGGCCATGTGAACACTAATTTGAGTGCTGGCGAGTTGCGGAGGGGGGGGGGGGGTTATAACGCGACGAATCATTTCCATCCGCGCGTCGCGCGAGGCGTCGCCCTTGGCGCGCATTACAAGACGCCGAATCGTTGGGCTGTGACGTCGGGCCCCCGGTCATCTCGGTCAGTCAAAGCCGTGGCACCTGCCGGCGGGCTCTGTCCCGTGTGACCCGCCTTTGTCAGCAGGCGAGCCGTCGACACTTCACGTGGCCGCCACTTAGTGGCGAATGGACGTCTGCTGCTGCTGCTGCTGCTGTTGTTGTTGTGTCATCGGATAGCGGGTTAGTGCGCTGCGGCTACGAGTCACGGCGAGCCGAGGTCGATTCCCACTCACGGGCAACGGCACAGTGATGATTATCTGAACCGGTCCTCCTGGGCATCCTTCACAGGTCGACTCAGGGGGTGGGGGGTGGGGCATGGCTGTTGATTCGCCATGCAAGAAAAAAACAATAGCATTGCGTTTACATTGCCGCTGTTGTCGTTGTCGTTTTAATTGTGAATTAAATTGTTAATTTAAACAACGGGGAAAATGTCACTTCCCGGACGAGTTGACAATGAACGTAGATTAATATGAAATCAAATTGGGGGAGCAGTGGCGCAATGGTGAGTGCGTTGCGTTACGGAAAGCCAGTTGCGTTCCTGACCACGGCAAGTGGCACCACACTTCACCAAGCCGCACGACCGAACCAGCGTGGTGAAGTATCGTCCAAAAACCTCCGCTAGAAGCTCATTCATCCAGCAGCGGATTGACGAAGGGCTGTAAATGACCGCTATTGTTTTCTAAATCAATCACTCTCATTTATAGTTGACGAAATCTTACCCACAACACCGGCCCTACCCGCGGTGGACATCACAGCAAAGACAAAGATCCCCAGTATAGGCTCGGGGCAAGTGCTGTTAGCGAGCACCTATGAAGGCCGGAACGCTACGCGAGGGGGTGGGTGGCCAGCACCACGCGCGACCGCCTTTGTATCCCCAGCGGCGACATTTACACACCGCACCAGGTACTCGTTTGAGGCTGAGTCGATCTAGCGGGAGGCCCTGAACCGGTTCAGATAATCATCACTGTGCGTTGGCCGTGAGTGGGAATCGAACCCGGGTCACCGAGTTCGCAGCTCAGCGCGCTAACCGCAACACCACCGCTCCCCACATCGCATCGCACACACACACGCACACACACGCACGCATACGGATACACACGCACGCACACGGATACACTCGGACACACACGGATACACACCGATACACACGGATACACACGGACACACACGGATGGTAACTCGCGCTTGCGTGTGTTTTTGGGTTTATCATCCGGAGACAATTTGCCAACGTCAATCATTGCATATGGAGCTGAGCGGTTCGTGCTCAGAGCTACGTATGAGCTCGATTCCCCATTCACGGTTAATGTCTGTGGCGAGTGGTATAAATGGTGAACGGGGCCCTGGCACTCCACCACCACCAAACACACTTCACCAACCGGCACTAACCAGCGTGGTGAAGTATGGTCAAATAACCTCCTCCAACACCCGAACGCCCTCATGCACCAGTGCCTAAGGGATTGTACTGTACGAGCTGCGCTATCCAGAGAGGGCAGTGAAGCGCACTGTATTGTTGTGCAGTACTGTATGTACCGGCGTCTATGGCTCCCCGTCTAAACCAACCCACCACTCGCCAGGCGCGGTGAGGTTTGGTCAAATAATTCCCCACGATCGGCACGGTGTGGTGAGGCCCGTATCCAGCAGCAGCTCGACTATCGATGCAATTGGCGCCGAGGTGGCGAGATGTTGACTCTCTCGCCTGGTAAACAGGAGGTCGCGGGTTCAATCCTCACCCTGACGCTTGTATATCTGGAGTTTGCATGGCTCTCTCTCTCTCTCCGTGGTGGCGTGGATTTTTGTTCTCCGGTTTCTCCCTCCATTTAGAATCAACGCGCGTTTCGAGTATTTTTCTGCTATAAATGTCCACGTGATTAGCCAATTTATTGGACTATCGTTTGTGATGGCTTGGTCGCTTCTGAAAAAGAGCTGTATAGCTTAGGGGGCCTTACCTGGTATCATAAAATAAAAAAATAATTTAGTTGTATAGTTTAATTGCGTTGCAGTATACGCAATTTCAATTGAGCAACGCCAAATTATTTACACTGGAAAGGGCCTCGCTGAGTCTCGAGACGCAACATTTTTCGATGTTTGACCACTTCCATTATCGGCGAGAGTTCGGCTTCGTGTGGGAGGAGGCAAAACCGCGGAATTCCGGAGAGATGACCAGCACGGCGCTGCTGGACACGAGTATGGTGGGAGGAGGAGGGGGGTGGGGTGGACAATCAGCACTGCCATCTACCGAAGCCCCGCGCCTACAACACCTGGCAAGCCCGCTTGGTGGTTGGTCACAACATTCGAGAACTAACCAATTCGTGATAATCCTTATACATCATGGGACCTCCTTTGCTGCTCACCCCGAGCTCTCAATGCCCTGATAGTGGCATTGTCTTTGTGCTGTTCGCCTTTTGGCGTCCTCTGGTCTAACACCGTTTGAGACTAGGCTCTCAAGAAAGCTGTCTCTGGTGTGGACCAATCAGTTTCAAAGACAATGCATATATTGTCAGAGCATGTTTTTTGTTTATTTTCACCACAAGTATCCATGATTCCTTGCAAAAGGTTTCAGTTTGGTGTTTGAACATCTTAACACCTGTTTTGTTGCCAGAAATAAGGGAAAAACCTATTCTTAAATCCTTATACAATTCACGTTGAGGGGGTTGCTCCTTTTTTTTCCCCCTTACTCTACGCAAACTATTAATAAACGCCGACGCGGCAGATTTTAAAAATAACATCAGCACCGCAGCGCCTAATTGGCCTCCGTCTTACAACGCGGGTCTCACCGCGTCCAGTGAACGGCACGCAGCTGCCCTTGGCGTTCACGGGTGGTGGCTGCGTCCACGGCTCTCCAATTCCCCACACCCCGCCGGTTATACCGCGTGTTGCCCGGCACGATGTCCGACGTGCCGTGCCGGGAGCTTTCTCAAAGAACTGAACTCTGAAGCTCCCGGCACGCGGGGCGAAACGTCGGACATCATGTCACGTGCCGGGAGTTTTCTTCAGGAGCTCGCGTCATAAGCTCCCCCATGGGCACGCGGAGCGAAACGTCGGACATCATGCCACGTGCTGAGAGCTTCTTTAAGGAAGAGGTTTCCGGCACGCGAAGCGAAACGTCAGACATCATGCCCAACAACACGCGCGGTGCAACTCCTTGAATAAGAAAACAAACATATCGAGCGAGCGAAAGGAAATGCAAAAAAATATTTGGGATCAGATTTGTTAGGAGGGTGAGCGACTGTTGTTCGAGGAATTGGTCCTTGTAAAGCGCGACGATTGACGTATAAAGAGTTTGTTAAATTATCATCAATATTGTGACTTTAAAATGATAAAGGCGTAGCCGTTCAATTGGCTCGCTAACGCGCCGCTGCTGCTGCCAGGGCCTCCGCTCGAGGGAGCTCCAGAGAGCCAACTCTAAATGGTATTTGGCCTACTCTTCCACGCCGGACATACGTCTTGGAAAAAGGTGGGAGCACCCACACTTTACCCCACCCACCGTACGCAAATTGCCGAATATATCCGCGGGCTATGTATTTATCCTGACGATGCGCGTACAGACACACACGCAGAGAGACACACGGGTTACTCGACGGCTGCCACTATTCACCCCCTGTCCCGACGCAGGCTTGCGATTCGCCTCAAGATTCGATTATTTTAAACGTAACATCGTTGAATGCCAGCGGCCTCGGGGCGGGGGGGGGAAGGTCACATGAAACCCAATTACATACAACATTTACGAATCGAAAACAAAATCATTCTCACACACGCGACTCGATACCCGTGTGCGGTGTGGCTTGATGATAGATATTCATAGACTGCCACACTATCTAATTTGTTTACGATATATTTTTTATGTGTAATTACTCTAAACATGTTTTGTTAATTTTGGCCACTAATGCTTAGAGAGTCACGTGCATTACCATTGCTCTGGGTGACGGTCTAATGTGGACCATGATGATGTCTAATTAAACTAACGAACGTTCCAAATATTTAAGAAAATGATCATATCCTTGGATAATAAATAATGTTTTTTTTCTCATTGTATTGGGTTACCAGTCATGGTCTACCTCTGCTTATCCGATATTTTAATATTCACAAGTAATGATATCGTGACTGGCAGTGTTCATATATGGAGTCTGTGTTAATATAGTAATGTGTACATAACACACACATTCATTGCCCATTACTACGGTACACTATTCCATTTTAAAGCAACAGGAACCTACGTTATCTTTACAGAGTGCTCAAAATGTAATTGGCCACTGTGGACATTAATACACTCACTCGTAATCGAATGTATGCACAATAGGCAGACGTTTCAGACCGTGATTCTACTTCAGAGCAGAGACGAGGAGAAATGAAATTATCAGGAGCTTATGAATTTCGAGAGAAAGAGACAACTTTTTACAATGTGACGTCTCAAAGAGTGGGTTTAGATTGTGAATGTACGGACGCACGTGATGAACGGTGCGCAAATGAAGCGTGGGAAAGATGCGTGCTTGGAATTACGTCGAGAGAGAAAGAGAGGAGGAGGCATGCGGATTTGAGAACAAGCGCAGGTTAAAGACATGACTCTGAGGGTGAAGGAAACTAAAGTGGCCACTGAGTAGGACACATCGCTGACCACAGATAATGATCAATGGTGAAGAAAAATAAAGAGTGGCAGTCAAAGCTCGTGAAAGATGGGGACGGCCTGTGGATGGGCCTTCATCCAGCAGTAGATTTGTCATGGATAATGATGATGGTAGTTGGAAATTCCATTAATTCTGGAAAAAAAATTCGTTTTAATCGTAAAGGAAAGTTTCAAGTTACCATTACTTTGAAACGAATTCCTAAAAAAAAATTGTTTGTAAAGTGTCGCATGAAATGTTATCGGCAGATTATTTAGCCAAAAGAAATATAATAAGATATCTGCCATGCAACAACTCCAAAAGGAGAATCCACATACTGGAATTTTATGAAGTCCCATCAGGATCGTAACTAAATGTATATTTTATTTAAAGCGGCATCACCACAAACAAAATCTGGATGAAACGGAAGGGATCAGGGGATGAATACACAGGCTGCGTCTTTAAATGGGATTTTGTCCCGACTCCAAAATGTCAAAGTGCCAAACACTCGTTAACGGTATTGGCCAAACAATCCCAAACATCCCAATAGAGACTCAGCGAGGCTTTCCTGAGTGTAAATAAAGAACATCATTACCATCGATGTAAACACACACACGCGCAATTCCAAGAAGTATACAGTATTGCCACGATCTATATTGTTTTGCATGTCCAACAAAAAAAAATAAAGACGCGTTAGAGGATTTGTATAAAAACACACACACACACGTTATGTGACATGTGGATGCAAAGGTGCGGTCCTGCAATTGCTTGACACGCTACTGCTGGGAGAAGAGATAGATAGACCGCCCCCCCCCCTCCTCCACAAATACATCTTTGAAAACAAACAGTGGGTGTGCCCACAATTTACCGCGCAGCTAGCGACCTGCCCATGAACCTATACACATTTGAACTGCTGGATGGAGAGTGGTTTGGTGGAGTGGGGGCAGTGGGGGGAGCGTGATAGGGGGGGGGGGGGCTGGGTTGATTGTCGAACTGTAGGTAGATTCGAACCGGCGACTTATGAATTGCAAGTCCAGTGCGTCTCATCATTATTTGGCCGCAGCTAAAATTTCGCACCTGAGCGGGCGAGGAGTGTATCGGGGAATTAACGCGTTGGCGACTGCAGCTGCTGCTGCTGCGGCTGCCGTATGCTGCTGACGCGCGTGTATTTGTGTGACCCATGGGGATGATCGATGGAGCTTTTATCGTTGCGCGTTTAACCCGAGTTTATCCCCACGTGTCCTCGGGCTCACATTGAGAAATTATTCTCCGCGACGCACAATGTACAGTGGTGTGTGTGTGTGTGTGACTCCCGTGTCGCAATTATGTCACCAAATCCGGCGATGTTTTTTGGCGTTTTTTTTTGTTGGCTCATGCGATGTTCACCGGGTTCAGTTGCTAAAAAATAAACCACAGCAACAACAACAACAACAAAAAGGTGCACGTGGCCGAGAAATTGTGTTCAGCCCGCGCTCTGGGTATAGTTCCCAGCGCAGTTGGATTGTGTCGATCACAACTCGTCATGCCGTGCACACAGTCTGAATGTATTGCACATGCAGTCTACATAAAGTGTTAATTTACTCTGAAAAACTGCATACACCGTCTAAATAATATATATACGCTGTAAATACTCTACTTGCACAATATATATGTGTGTGTACATACAGTCTATTAAATGTGCATACAGATTCTATATAAACTGTGGATACACAGTCTATATGAAGTGTACATGCAATCTACATAAAGTCAACATACACATGATATCTAATTGTGCATACAAGTATGAAAACCAAGATATACCAAATGCAAAGTGTGTACACAGAGATTTGTACAGCGAATGCATTCGCAACCTACACGAAGGGCACAAACATGGCCTATACAAGTCACGTAGGTAAAAACATTAAAATTAATGAAAGTAAAATAAAACAAAACAAAAATAAAATTCACGACGTTTCGGAGGCAACACAAGTCTCCGTCATGACGGAGACTTGTGTTGCCTCCGAAACGTCATGACGGAGACTTGTGTTGCCTCCGAAACGTCATGACGGAGACTTGTGTTGCCTCCGAAACGTCGTGAATTTTATTTTTGTTTTGTTTTATTTTACTTTCATTAATTTTAATGTTTTTACCTACGTGACTTTACCGAAAAAACCTGAGAATATGAATCATTGCAGTCACGAAAGCTTCAAATCTAGAATTATGGCCTATACAAACATATATAAATCCTGCACGCAAAACACAGATACATGTCCTATGGCAGAGTGTAAAAGAAACATCTCCTGTAGAAGTGATGATAGACGCCTGACACAATGCTTCTCCACTCATGCCCGTCCACCGACGCTACACAGCGTACACGTGTGTACTTACGCAATGGGCATGAGCACTGCAACAGAGTGTGTAATATTGCATAGTGTCAACGTTGATACATGCGCGTTTTATGACACGGTTGGCTTCATTAGCCGTGGTGTATGCTGACGCACTGTTAATGTATGTGGTGTTGTGTTAATCGGAGTGCGGTTTGGAACATATATCTATATACACACACATGTTTGGGATGATTAATAAACTGGAATTTTGAATAAACTATTAGTTTCCGTTAAACTAGTCTCGGGATTATAGTGCGTTTAGCAAAGTAGTGTTGCGAGAGGTGACGACATCTTGGGGAAGGCGTTCATTCAGCAGTGGTTAGAACATGACACGATGATGGTGATGATGATGGTAATGTCACCGTACGTGTATACGTCTATGATGTATCCACACGTCATCAGTGATTTCATCTACTTACCAGTGCGTATAGTATGAACACAACGTATGTATTGGAATTCATCAACACAATACTTGTGTTTCATAATAATAACAACGATTGTTTAATGGCGCTTTATACATGTAAATTGTTATTTTTTTCATAATATTTATTTAATAATATTTATTTGGGTGTATGTGCGATATGGGCGGGGAGCGGTGGAGTCGTGATTAGCGCGCTGCGCTACGAAGCTGACTAACACCGGGTCGTGGGCCTCCGATAGGTCGACTCAGCCTTAAATGAGTACATGGTGCGGTGTGTAAATCATCGGCACTGGGGAGACAAAGGCGGCCGGGCGTGGTGCTGGCCACTTCGTGTGCTGAGTCTCTAACCGCACTCGCCCCAACAGTCTGTTAACGGCTATACGCAAAGTCTCTGTATGTATGGATGTCACTTGGGTGTGATAATCAAATATACTATACCGTACCCTCATATGCATGTGTACGCGTATGTCTTTCATTCATACACATATTAATACCAAGACACATTCATAAATACATCTCGCATGCATTATATACTCCCTTAATACACATATGCACAACTGATAATACAAATAGTCATATATATATGTATCTCCGATACTTCATCATATAAGATATATAATGTTGAATACTTCCTATAGCTTTATAGATACGTACATTAATGCCAGTTACTAAGATATTGACACTAAACATACTTAAGTTCGAAATGCAAGTACACATCACACAAATCTACATCCCATCTCAAATGCGTACAACGCTGCTCGATTCAATATAAACACACATTTTAGATACACACAACAATACACACGCATCTAAGATACGTTACTTCAAATATACACCTCAAAATACATATAACAATTCCATTACACCGTTTCAGTATACCCATCTCAGATATGTACAGATCACAAATAGATATATGCATGCATATATATAGAGGGTACTCACACCGTCTATCAGACACACATAGACATTCGTTGATGATCTAAGCGCAGCGCCACCACGATTGATTGCTACATCCACACAGCTACAGTATACATTATATACTGTCCATACCACATATCCAAACCGCTGACTCAGCAATGAATACTCACAACACCATTCACAATCATCATCGGCATGCTGGAGAGTCTGTACAATGTTGTGCAAAACACGCGCATAATTCTGCTGCTGCTGATGATGATGATGTCGGTCATGAATCCCACTCCACACACATATGACGAGCTTACTGTGATCAAGGATTCTGACCTCTCTACCCCCCCCCAACGACACCCCTAGTCGACACGCCGCTACCGACGTGCCAGTCTGTCACGTTTACCAAACACTGGGCGTTGTGCATCGCGTAACGACTCAACGATTATTTGATGGGGCGCTAAAAAACTAACAATTTCTTGCCAGTAAGTTCGTGCCAATGTAGCAGCAGCGTTTGTGTGTCATATACAACGACGAGCAGACCTCGAAGGTCGAAACGAGTTTAGAGCTCGCCCGCTTGTGTAAACAAATGCGGCTTCGTAATATTGGCCTGGAAAGCCGATTGATGGACTCAAAGAAATAAGTGAAACGATCAAACAAATAGAAACTCTTTATTTACGTGTGGAGACAAAACGGAGTTTTGCTTATAAACGCTCAGCGAAGTGATTGATTAACGAGGGCAGGAGCGTGGAATGTAGTCGTTGTATAAACGCTCGTTCATGGACATTCTCAAAATGTAGTCCGCGGTTCGCCCCTCTGTTTTTAAGCAATCTCCGCTCGAATATAAAATAATTTAGGTCGTTACACGCTGCATGCGCCTGATGATTGGTGAACACATCCAGCGCATCTCCGTAAGAGGCCGCATCTCCATATGCATCATTCCCCCTCCCTCCCCTCTCATAAACCTGAAACGGCAGAAATTTAAATTTGCGAAAATAAATACAACTGTAAAGTGTCATTTTAATGCATTAGCCAATTAAACTTCCAGACGAACAGTGCAATGTTACACATATGCGTTTGTTCTAAGTAGGTAAAACTCTGGGCAAATGTCACCCCCTTTCGAGTCACGTCGGCATAGTCATACCCGTCAAACAATTGCTGCTGCTTGAGCATCGGCTACGATGGTGCAGGTATCGAAACGTTGGTTGAAACAACTGCTCGCTCACTCGACTCACTCGACTCACCTGCCCTCTCCCCTCCGCACTCCACGTCGCTCTTCGAGTCTCTCTCCTCCGCGCTCCCTTCGGAGTTATGATCACCTCCACCCGCTCCTCCCGTGCCGCCAACACCACCAGCACCAGGAGGCTGCTGCTGCTGCTGCTGAGCCGTCTGAGAAGCTCCGACGCCAATTGCGGCGAAGAGTTCGCCCGCAATGGGACGGTAACCACCCTCGGGCAAGAGACGGCTAGGACTCTCGCTCGCCTGCTGCCGTCTGAGCGCAACCTGCGCCGCCATCACTCGCTGACGCTCCACGATGAGGATGCATTTGTCGCACGCGCAGTCCTTGAAGCGGCAGTAGCGCTTGTGACCTTTCAGCCACGACAGGACGCCGTGGTTGCGGCACCGAGCGCACTTGGGTGTACGCTGCAGGGGCGGGCGCGGTGCCGAGCCCGACGGAGGCTGCTGCTGCTGCTGCGGATGCTGCCCTCCGCCGTGCGTCGGGTGGCCGTGCTGCTGTTGCTGCTGCTGCTGGTGGTGGTGGTGGCCGTGGTGGTGGCCGTGGTGGTGATGGTGCGAGCCGCTGGCCGCCGCGGGCACGTACACATAGGGAGCGCCGTACGCGTTCATCATGGCTCACGCGGGGTCGTTCGGCGACGGGGCGATCGCCTCGATCCGTGCCCCCGCAGCCGCAGCAGCAGACGCGATGCAGAGAACGCGTGTGTCGCCCTCTGTCCGTGCGGCGGAACGCGTCCCCCCCCCCCTTCCCCCTTTCTTCCCTACTCGTCCTGGCCCGCCAACCCCAGCAGACGCGTTGTGTTTTGTTCGCGTTGTTTGAATAGTTTCCTTCGCCTCGACCTCGCCTCTCCGACTGCGGTTTCAGCTCTCGCAGACCAGAGGAGCGCCGCTCACAACCGCGCCTCGCTTCGCCCCGTTGTCATGTCGGAGTGCGATGGGTCTCACTTGGCAGGTGGGGTTTGAGATGGGGGAAACGAAACGGTGGGGGTGGGATGGTGGGTGGGTGGGAGGGGAGGGAGGGTTTCTGGGTGGGGATTGGTTGCTGGGTGGGTGGGTTGCTGAGTGGGTGGGTGGGTGGTTGCGCCGTCGTGAGGTGGCACAATCACTGTGGGTTTCACGCACACTCCGGTGGTGCCACGCAAGCGCATGCGCTCACCGGCACGCACGCTCGCTCGCTCACTCCCCTCGATGATGGCCAATGTTATTGCTAAAGCAAGAGACGTCTTGCCCCCCTCACCCCTCCCCTCGCTCCCACCCACTTTTCTTTGTTTTGCTACGGTCGGTTTTGTTGTTGTTGTAAAGTCCAAGTGACCTGAACATTCGCACTTTTCGCTCCGTAGTTAACAGAGGAAATTGTCCTCGCGGCTCAAAACACAGAAGCGAACGAATCTAAGACGTGTAAACGATATAACGGCGTTCTTTCACGCGGGCGTGTGAGTGTGAATGCCTGAGTGTGAGTGTGGCTGCGTGAGTGTGAGTGTGGCTGCGTGAGTGCGCGAGTGCGAAGCGCTCTACTAGGAGCGCGTAATATTTGTGCGCCGAATTCACTCATCGTTAAATTTCATTCGCATGGACACTGTCTTTGGGGTTCTGGGGTTTTAAACTCTTGCTCGATTGTCCGTTCGTTCGTTCAAAATATTCACGAAGACAACACTGCGGTTCGCATCTCCCCTCCCGCCCCACACACACAAACGCGCTCGGCGTGTTAATTATAACAGTGTCGCGAGAGAGCGAGTGAGGCTTATTTATTGAGAACGACAGAGAGAGAGAGACGCGCATATAGACAAAGGAGGTTGTTGCTGCGCGCAATGAAGCGCTGCTGCCCCAAACACCACGTTACTGGATCCGCGTGTTGCTATGGAATTGTAGGTAGCAATTATAGCAAACGGTCGAACGCAGGTGTTTCATCATAAATACCTGAGTGTGAGCGAGCGAGCGTGAGGTGATGGTGAGCGTGAAGCGGTGAGTTTGTTGTTGTTGTTGTCGTGCTATCTGTAGCCTCGCATATAACCGTGTAAACACAGGTACACGTGTGCGCGAGTAATCTCTCACGCGCACGAAAACAGCGCGTACTGTATGCTATACCCACGGGAAGTGTGTGTTAAACACAAGGCCGCCTGTCAAGTGAGTAGTGTCTGTTGGCTGGAACGCTCCGTCAAGGCTGCAAATACGAAGTGTGCATTTGCATGTGTGACAAAGGCGGCCGGGCGTGGTGCTGGTCACCCCACACCCCCTCGTGTGCGCGTGGCGGTCTTCATAGGTGCTCGCTAACACCACTTGCCCCAATAGTCTGCTAATGCTGTACGGGGGATGTTTGCGTTTGTATTTTGTGAAAACAACATTTGGATACACCTTTTGACGAAGGACTTCGAATTGGCACAATTTAATGAACGCTACGTGATGTTTGTACGACAGCGCGTCGCACCTGCATCTATATATTTGTGTAAAGGGTATTAGGAGTAGTAATGTTGGTCTCGGAGCAAGCTACAGCAAACGCAGGACAATTGAGCAGTTTATACTTAATAACTCACGATCCTATCAATTTAAATATACCCGATCAATCTGTGTGTGATTCCCGGTCATTGAAAAATCCATTCGTAAAAAATATATATTTACACACGCTGTGGTATATATGCATAAAATGCCATCAATAATCACTTTATATACTACGTAACATATGAAGAATAACAATGGATAAATGAGTATATTATAATTATACAAGAGTGCTCGTGACATAGCGCAAGTGTGTACCTGAACCAAACATCGTTATCACAGACTCGGTGAGCACCGCCGTAAATACGTAGAATCGTAGCCAAACTAAATTCCAGAAAAGAATGAAAGCGTGATGAATTAACATCACGGGCAACGGTTCGCACAACCCTGATTAAAGTCAGTGCGCTCCTTGCAGACTGTTGCACGCACTGAAAATATGACATCGAATGCAATCCACGCATCGTGCAAAACACAACGTGCGCAACGCTGTACAACGCAAGCGCCTGTCAGAAACGCACAGTGTCAATCCACTGCTGGACGAAAGTTCTCCGCCGTAGCGGCTATTTGACCATACTTCACCAAAGCTGGGCAAGCGGCGGCTTCACGCGAAGAAACGGGAGTGCCTAGGAGCGGTTTCAAGATATCCCTCGCCGCCGATGTCGAAACTCGGAGCCGTTCTCGCGGGGGCTTGGTTACAAACCGCTGCGTCCATCCATGCAGGCTCTTCGTAAAAGTAAAACAACGATAACGAACGTGATTGTATGCGTAAGGGCTCAAAAAAGGAGACGTATTTCATACCGCTAAGAAAAGTGTAAAATAATGTCTCTGGCGCGAAACGCAGCAATATGGTTCGACCCGCTTATGCAATTAAAATCACCGGCCGTCAATAACTCCCCCCCTCCTAAATCTATCCAGTGCGCGTTACAACACAATGATTAACATTGGTTGATAATCAAAGTCATATGTTCCATCCACGGCAATTATGAAGCTCCACGCATGGACGATTACATCGTCCAGAAATCACGCGCAGTTTGCCATTGTTTATCCTCTACTGAAAGGCAAGAAAGTATGTTGCTCATAAAAAAAAAACGTATATAAAATCGTTGAAAAATTAACACGTTTAAAAAAAATTATGTCGTAAAAAAATGCGTAAATCCACTGCTGGATGAAGGCCTCCATCCACACGCG